>NC_092805.1:29955626-30103829 GCF_040954645.1 Diabrotica undecimpunctata
GTCATTTATAACTTGTACCGTCTTACAGTACTTAAATCTAATATCATGCTAGACTGCATTGTCCTTCAAATTTCTTAATTATGTTTCACGTTATAAAACAAGCAATGACAATATTCTTCTCACACTCTTATTTTACCTTTCGTAACACCATCCATTAATTTATTATAGCACATTTATAATTTATGCAAATGTACAAACTTTCTACCAGTTTTCGCATGGTGTCATCTGTCTTCACTGTTTAAACATTAAACGTATTCATCAATGGTCGTTAAATTATAATTTATGCAAACAAAATAATATCCCATTTAGTAAAAATATTCTTTATTATTTCCGTGAAATTAAATTACCGTAGGAGCCTGTTTTATATACAGAGTGGTTGATAAGATCTGTAGAACATTTGAATAAATAATACTCGGTCAAAAGTAGAAATGTACAAACAAACAAGGCTGTTTTTACTAAGGATTAAAGAAATACAACCTTCCTTACTCATTTACAATCGACTCGAGAAAATCTAGTTTGAAAACGAAGTCTGAGGAAAACAAATTCGCAGCGGAAATTTAATTTGTATACTGCTTCCTAGTCAACATTGTAGAAAGAGGTTTCTCTTGTTGACTGGCTAAGACTCTGAGGTGTAGTTATGTTCTTATCTTAATATAAAATGCACAATGAGGAAATGAAATGGGACAAATATAAACAAGAGTAAATTTACCATATTTATTAACATATATATATATATATATATATATATATATATATATATATATATATATATATATCTAATATATATATATATATATATATATATATATATATATATATATATATATATAAATTAAGGATCACTCAGAAGAGTGGTGGGTTTTTTTCGGTCAAAAGGTGGAGAAAAGAGACAAAGTTGATGGCTACTTCATCTATTTATTGAAGACGTTTCGCTTTCTTAATCAGAAAGCATCATCAGTTCATCTAAAAAGAACAATATGAAAACACCACACAAGCATGGAAAAGTTGTTACATGTGTTACCTTAAAAAGATATGTCGCAGTCAGTGATATTAAAGTTGTAAAGACACTTAAGTAAATGGACATTATACGATTATGATGTATAAACAATAAATTGAACTAAATAAGTTAACAATTTGTTCAAACTAAGCACAGCAAAAAGAACATGTGGTTTTGTTTTTTATATAAAAATGTATAAGTAAAAAAAAACATTAAAAAAGAGAGTGAAGAACTAAGAAAATCATAGAAGCACTTCCAACAATACACCAATAGTTATGATTTAATTTTAACTTTAAGTAGCATTATTATATTAATTAATCGGTTTGATAACAAACAAAAAGCCCACTAACTTTTTTAAAAAAGCTGATATTTTGACGCGTGAATTTTCGATTGAAAATTTGGGTGCTTTTTCGATATTAAATCAATATCAGGTAAAAAAATTAATTTTTCAATTCCAAAAAATTACAGTGTGTTTGGTACATACTAAGGCAAGTTTTCACCAAATTTCGTAAAAAATTTTTTTTTTTGTAAAAGATAAAAATAAAAAACCAAAAACTTAGTTTTTTGAATTTTCCACAAAAATTTTGAGGTTATGTGAAAAAAGTGTAAATACAAAAGTTGTAGATCTTTTTGTTACCTACAACTTTGCCATTTAACTTTTTTCCATAGCACTTGTAGTTTCGCCGAAAATCGCGATAAACCGATTTTTACCCTTAAAAACTCACCCCCTCCCACTTCCCGACCTCGGATGGAGTGAAATTTATTTTTTCTTCAATTTTTAGCATATTCTCTTCCTTTTCCAAAAGGTTTCATTCTACTATAATTTTTTTTGGTTTCAAAAATTATCGACCCTGGTCTATAATTACAGAAAATCAGAAAATAATCAATGACAAATACCATGCAACAACTTAGCAATACTTTTAAAGAAAAACCACCTTATTTTGTAAAAAAAAACATCATTTTCCATCACGATGACAGAACTGTCCATATCTGTGACTGTATTGTTCAAAACTCATGGTTTAAAAGGGTTATTTCTAAAGTATCCTAAATCCAAAATCAGGATTTTTCTATTTTTATATCAATAGATATAACGTTTTTCAAACGTATTTTAAAAGCAAATTAAATTCCCACTGATTTTTTCTAATGTCTTAAATCCGTCTGGTTAAACCATGGGTACAGAAAAGTAACGTGATTCCTCCTGCCATCTTGTCTTGTTGATCCTAGATCTTCTTCTTGTAGTGCCTATCCGTTTCGGATGCTGGCGACCATCATGGCAATCTGTATTTTGCAAACTGCTGCTCTGAAAAGATTTGTGGTTGTTGTGTGGCACCACGTACGTAGATTTTTCAGCCAGGAAATACTTCGTCTTCCTGGTCCTTTCCGTTTTCGTTCTACTTTTCCTTGAAGAATTAATTGCAGCAACCCATATCTTTCGCTGTTCATGATAATGTGCCGAGGTATTCAATTTTGGCTGTTTTTATCGTGGTTAACAACTCTTTTTGCATTCTTAATAAATCTTCCGATAAAGTATGACATGGGGGCTGCTATATAAAATAAAAACTCACTTTCTGTACACTCATTCTCTGTATACACTTCTGAGATCCTATTTTACCAATCGATACTTCCAGATCAGATACAATGAAGCAGTATCAAACATATCTCAAATTCTATCGGGAGTACCTCAGGGTAGTATATTGGGACCAATTTTATACTTACTCTATACGGCAGATATTCCCACAAGAGTAAACAGCACAATTGCTACCTATGTAGATGATACTGTGATAATGGCTTCTAGATGGGTTCCTGTTACAGCCTGTCAAAATTTACAAATTCATTTAAATGATCTAGAAAAATGGTTAAAACTGTGGCGAGTTAAAGTAAATGGCAGCAATTCAGCACATATAACATTTACTTTAGGCAAAGAGAGTGTACCATCTGTGCGTATAAACAATACAATAATACACAAAAAAAGTGATTTTAAATACTTGGGAGTACATTTTGACAGCCGACTAAATTAGGGAAAGCACATCTGGACAAAGCGACTGCAACTAGGATTAATATACAGGAAAATGTATTGGTTCATAAACCAAAAATCCAAATTAAGTCTACATAATTAATTATTACTGTATAAATGTATTCCAAAGCCAGTTTGGACTTACGGTATACAGATATGGGATACAGCATCTAATTCTCACTTACTGAAACTTCAGCGTTTCCAATCTAAAGTTTTGAGACATATTACTAATGCACCGTGACATGTGCTCAATTATGTTATATATCGAGACCTTCAGATCCAAAACAAGGACACCGTTGTCTTACTCGGTGGTACAAATCCAAATACGCTTGCCCAAGACCTACTTATCTGTACATACATAAACGTATACTCTATCATTTTATACCTATAACTTATAATTATGTGTGTATTTTAACTACATATTGCTATTTTTTAATATGTTAGTATATGTCTTTGTAAAGTGTTATTTACATTTCAAATATTTATATGTATTAGAAATTTACTTAAAGGATTTTTGTCACTGGACGGATCTCCCCTGTGTTAATTACATTATAAACTTTTGATTATTGTTTTTTATTTGTAGAAAAGGATTTCAATAAATGAAGGACGTAATAAAAAAAATTTAATGTCTGGGTTAGTAACGTGGTCGGTATAGGATATCTTCAGGATTTTTCGATAAAGACACATTTCGAAAGCCTCAAGTTTCTTACAGGTAGCGTCTGTGAGAGTCCACGACTTAACTCCGTACAACAGATCCTAGATAAAGAAGTTATTTGCCCTCGTAGTCCTGTTTACATCTATGTTTATAGCCTTCAACTAGGCTTTAGCGAATGCTGTGAGCCTCTTTGGTTTAAGCCTTTACTTCCACAAGTGCTTAAGTCATTTCCTCGCTGCGCCACTCATGCTCACCCTCTAGAACTTTTTCAGCCCTAACTTGTCTTTATCTTCTTCATCTTCCGAACTATGGTTTGTAACAGTGTTAAATTATTTCGCGGGAATCAAGTTGCATTGTTTTTTTTTTCATGTTAAAAAAAAATGTTTTTTTGTTTGATTGTTCCTGGTCCGTCGGCGTCACACGAGATGCTAGGAAATGTATGTTCATGCCGGGAGAAGGCCAATGAAACCCTTTATTCTCTCTATTCTACAAATTTGGCTCCCAGTGATTATTGGCTCAGCTGTAAAACATTTTTTTTTTCTAATACTAAGTTATTCGTTATTTGGAATATCTTAGGAATAAGTCTGTTGAGTAGTAAGCAAATTCCTGTTGAAAATTATGGTACCACTTAGATTTTCCAATTTATTTTGATTAAGACTTGTGTGATGATCGGGGACAAGTCGTGGCTGTTAGAAACCCATTCCAGAAGTGATATGCCATGGTCTTCAATCCATTTTACTCTTTTTTGAGGTATGACAAAATCGTCCTGTTGGAAGACAAAATCTTCCGCTGATGTTAAACGGTGTTAAAATATTCTAAAATACTTAAATATTTATCCGTGTTTACAATCCCATTGATAAAATGTAACTTTCCCACACCTTTAGACGACATGCTGCCCCAGATCATGACAGATGCAAGAAATTTGACTTTTCTCTTCATACAGTCGGGATGAAAAGCTTCATTTTCCTGCGAATGACGTGACTCCTACTGTCTTCAACACACACTTCAAATCTGGACTCATCACTCCATTGTATCGAATCCCATTACGACTGAGTTCAATCTTTATGCTCTTTTGACCATCTTAGTCTATTTTTCTTTTGTTGTAATGTTAAAAGAAGCTTTTCCTTAGCCTAAAATAAAATGAAATTTATTAAAAACAATTCGTACTAATTTTTCAATTATAGAACTTACTGTGTAAGTACCAAATCCTAATTTGTGGGCCTCTCGGTGACATGTTGATCTAGAAACGTGTCTTCCAATAATGTCACTCCATAAAACGCTTAACCCCATATAATTCGTCGTAAATTTTTCACTATAATGCGTCTTAATGCCCTTCGATCTGCTTCGGTTATTTTACTTTTTCGTACATTTCTAGGTTTTGTGATGACCGAACCTGTAGTTTTGTATCTTCTGACTATATTTCTTACACTATAGATTTCCGATTCGCGATTTCCGAATTGGATTTTCCAGAATTCAAAAATCTAATAATGATTGAACAAATTTTCTCATCGATAACTTTATCTCGACCCATTGTACAATCCACAAAAAGCTTTACGGCAAAAAGCTTTACAATACTACAAAATACATTTGACATTAACTGACAATATTATTGTTTTGATGTCATTTTTCCATAGCTACCTCTGGATTTAACGTAATTATGAAAAAATCAACGTATGTTGACATAAGTGAATACATAGTCAGGGTTTAGTGAATTTTTTTTTAATTGTTGAAAATAATTAAAAAAAAACTATAAAGGTAATGTTTTTAATAAATATTAATAAAAGTGCCATATTAATTAATATGGGAACTTATAAAAACATACAGAGTATAATTTGTTTATGGTAATCGACTTAAACTGCAAATTCCATAGGTGGGCCAACTGATATGGGAAGAGGCTCGTATATATTTACATCAAACCAGTCAATCTTGACTATGAATGGACGATTGTTGTGCTGCCCATCCACTATCATGAGTTTTGTCCTCGATATGTTTAACTTCAAACTAAATAAATATGTGACTTTCATTTTCAACCAATCGTTGAGATCATTTAAGTCTTCCCGACTGTTGGCATGAATGGATTGTCGTCCGCAAAACGCAGATTATTTATTTTTCGACCATACTGTATGTCATTTGGCTAAGAGAAAACATAAATTCTTATTGCATTTGAGTTTGACGCGTGTATATATAACTATTAGTTCGTAAGATCAATCCTTAATATATTCGTTAAAAACATACATCGGTCGTTTAAGCAACGATGAATATGTAATTGCTGCAACTTTGCTAGAAATAAAATAGTGAAATCATTTATAGTAGTGACATCAGTAGACTCTGCTGAGAACTTTTTACCTTACTCTCGTATTGCGTATTATAAACGTACACAACACAATAAAAAAATTGTTCAATAATTAATATAAATCTGGTAACTAGGTATATTATAGGAGCGTTTTAGTATATTTTTAGCACAATTTTTTATTTTTTAATCAATGCAAACCTAATGCCTTCTTGGAAGTCAATAAAGTTTATTCAGTAGCTTGAATAATATTTTCAGGAATGTGTGTGTCATTTTTTATTCGGTGTTAACGAGTGAACATTTTTAAGATTCTTTCGTCTACAAACACTGTCATAAGCAGTTGCAAATATTTGCAATGTTAAAATGATTCTGTAGATAACAGTCAGTGTTTTGTGAGTAATTAGGAAACCATAATGCAGTTTATATATAAAGTTAATTGTTACGATCGGTGTTAAAAAGTTTAGTTAGTGGTTGGTAAGTGAACTTAAGATGAAGATAAGATACAGTTGCTGCTTTGATGTAATTATTTTTATCTGGTACCTATTCATTTTGTCGTTATTGTTTTAGTTTTACGGAAAATTTCCACATTCTCTGACCACCTTTCTACTGGACATCCTCTTGTCCTACTGTTTTGTCCAGTCGTTTATCTATTGCTGTTCTTACAACTTGGATCTTTGGACATTCTCTCCGCGTATTTTATTTCCATTCTTTAGTGAATTGAAGATGTTAATCATGGCTGCCATTCCATTCTCATGAAATAGTTTTATTATCTGCTGATATTTCATCTAGCTAGACTAACGGCTTTTCTGGTTTTTATTTTACAGCATTTTCCACTTCCTCCCTTGGGATTGGTGTGGTGGGTAACTTCTCCCTTAATTTAAGCCCAAATCAATTATATTGACGACGTATTTCATCTACATCATACTTTCTAAATATATTCTTGTGCCTATTACCAATATTCTAAAATTATTTGAAGATAGTCTCTTTCCGAATCAGTTATAACTTTTTTTTATTTATTTAATAAACACCAATAAGATGTTAAAGAACATTGCAATATGATCAAGTTTTTTCTAGCCTAAATTATTACTAAAAACTTTAGACGAAGCGCAAACTAACTAGTATCCCTCAGATTCTGCTAATTTATTGCACAAATATTCAAACTAATTCAACCGTCAGTTACACTATAGTCTGCTTTTCACTTAACTAACTCCAAGGGTTTCTTCCATTTGAGTCTTCTAGCCAGATCCGTGTTGTCAAAGAGCTGGATGGCCTCAACATTAATATGTTGAAGAATTCGTTTTTCGTGACTCTTGGAAATAAATTTAACAGTATCCTTGTGGTGTTGTTAACAGTGTCCATTTCTAGGTCCCTGTTTCCTATGGAAATCACTGTTTCTGTAGTACCAAGGAGCGTTGACAACGCTCCTTAGCATTTTGTTTTGGAATCGCTGAATAATGTCTAAATTACTCTTATTAGATCTTTACGTAAAACCCCATAGCTGGATGCCATATATCCATACAGGTTTTAGAATCTGTTTATACAAAATTTTGTTGTAGGGTAGATTGTCTTCCCAATAGCCAATAATTTTCCTTATACTTAATGTTAAGCTGTTCTCTTTTTTTAACATGGATCCTCTAGCGTAGCCCAGCGTCTAATGTAATACCCATATATTTTGCATTATCATCAGCAAAGGTAGCTATGGTGTTATGATCTAATTCAGAGATATCACTAGTGTATGATAGAGACAGGACTGGTCCTACTACACTACCTTGTGGTACACTTGCATTTATTTCTTTTAATTCCGAGTAGGCTTCTTCCAGATATAACATTTGAACAAACAATTTCTCAAAGATATCTCCATCATTTCTTTCTGATAGCCACTCGTACATTTTAAAATAAAAGTTAACAATCTCCTTTTCACAAAACCTTAAAAACTTTCTTTTGCTTTTTTTTAGGTTGCGCCCCCTGCGTCGTAATATGGCGATTGTTGTAAGTCCAACCAATCTCGCACGTTCTTAAACCAGGATATTCTTCTCCTGCCTTGACTCCGTTTGCCTTTTATTTTTCCTGCTTTATGTTTTCCAGTATTACTTATTTAGGTCCTCTAATGACGTGTCCAAAGTATTCAAGCTTTCTTGTTTTCAGTGCTGATTACTTCTTTGCTTTTGCCATTCTCTGGAAGTTCTAAATTCGTTACTCATGTCAGTCCATGATATTTGTAACATGTGGCGGCAACACCACCTTTCAAAGGCAGCAAGCTTATCCATTTCAGTTTTCCTGAGTTCCAATCCTCTGATAGATAAAGGAGAATCGAAAAAACGTAGCATCTCAGCATTCTTATTCTGAGCCTTAGGTTAAGGCTGCTACAACGAAGACATTTTGTTTGATCTTTTTAAATGCTGCTCTTGCTATTTCTATTCGGACTTTTATTTTATGTAAAGGATCTAGTGTTTCGACTAACTAGTTACGAAGATGATAGCTAGCTTTTTACTCTCCTTATCTGCTCATTGCTTATAATAAGATTGTCCAGGATGTTATCTTTCTTTGAAATGACTATAATTTTTTTTTATATAAAATTCATTTTCAATCCATAGGTTTTACGTGAACAGTTTACTCTCTCTCTCTCTACAAGTGTTTCTAAATTTTCAAGGTTACCGGCTGTCAATGTTCATGCCAGTGAGTCTATGTATGGGTTTGTGGTGTTGGACTTAATCGAATTATTTTTCAAAGTATTGTCATCATCATCATTCAATCTTCGCTTGTCCACTGCTGGACATAAACCTCCCCCATAATTTTCCATCTGTTTCGATCTTGTGCCTCTTGCAATTAATTTCTATGGCAACGTTTTAGATCGTCATTCCAACGTGTTGGTGAACGAAATCTGCTTCGGTAGGCATCATCTCTTGGTCTCCATTCTAGTAACCGCTTCGTCCATGTGTCATTCGAGCCACGTGAACTGCTCACTGCCCAGTTCCACTTCAGCAAAAACTGCACGTTTTTTATTATCGGAATTATGTGCTATTTCGGAAATATTTGCATTATGTTTACGTAAAAATATTTATAAAAATTAAAAAAATTTCTCTTTAATAATTCATATTGATGAAACAATTAAAAGATTTAGAATAACAGAAAATTTTAAAATGTTTTCTACAATTCTTTTTGATTTCAAATTTCAAATGATGAAAAGGTGGCCAATGTGAGTTCATAATACCAGTATATGGGAAATGAGTAGTTGTACCAGTATAATTATGAGAAATGAGAAATCTTAAGTAGTTTTTATTATTTAATGATGGTAAATTTTGGGCTACCGGTTTCAAGGCTTAGAATATTTGTCCCATCATCAGGCCCCAGTATGTTAGTCTTATTTATATTAAAAACTACAATTACTATTTAAATGTGTAACCGTTTCAAAAGATAAAAGAAAATCATTATAAATTTCAATAATTTTTTTTAAATAAAACTAATAGCCCCATCTATCTGTCAAGTACCTACTTGTAGCCGACTCAAGGTTTCTTCTGTAATTCCCAAATATCTCCGGTAGATGAGCCTATTCATCAACTTGTCACTCACGCCCAATTTCCAGATTCAGGCGCCATGACAGCGCTTCGCTCTTTTCTGTTAAGACCGTCCAACCGTTAAGACGTGTTTTATAAAGTGGGTCTCAATTCAGAGACCCTCATTGGAGAGGCTATAATGCTGATATTATATTTCTAATACTCGTCGCAAGATATTATTGCTATGGAGTTATTCCAGATCATGGCGCAGTAGCAGTATCCTTTCTATGGAATCCCTAACCCCTCTTATCTAGGATGGTGGTGATTTTATATAGTACGTAGCTGAATCAATGGTTTATTTGGTGACCGATTAAATAAGAAGAGAAACAGAGCAGATTAAGGTTGTACCAATTTTTATTATACCTACTTTCAAGACAACAGAAATGATTATGAACTCAAAAAAAAAATGAAAATATAGTGAAGTGTTCTAATTTAATTTAAAGGTTTATTTTCTTCATTGTTCCTAGTTGATAAATAACTATATTATTTTCAATGTAAACAAATTTCGAAATTTGGGGTTAATATATATATACATTCATTTTCTTTATAACCAATTCTTAATTTAATACGATACAAAAATTTTTTGTTTATGATAATGTTAACATAAAATAATATTTTGGAATCCCTTTGGGATGACGTAACTTTTAATGTTTTCTTTTTGTTCATTGCTAAGAAATAATAAAGAATAGTTTTCTTGTACACTTTCAATAAATCTTAATTTTTTTTTTGCTCTTCCCCTTTGAGGATAAACCAGGGGTGGCGTCCAATAATAAATTATAACTTCATATTATCTAATTGTGCTTGGATTTAAAATACGATATAGTTTCTATATGTTTATGAAAACCCCGCCCAATTCTCTTCCGACAGTGAGCGATTCAGGCCTTGTGTAATATTATTGTAGCACGGTAAGTGTTACAAAATGGCGCCTCGACGTGTGGCATGTATTAGATTTGCTCCATTTGTACCTTCGTTACAAAATGTCGCCAAGCGTGTGGGGCTTTTGAATATTCCTGTATCTTCAGAGTTTTTTTTCAATATTATTAGTTGTTTTGTACCCCCCTGTATATGTGGTTAATTAAGTCTGTATGTTTTGAACCATTTTTTTAGTTAAATTGTGTATTTGTTTTATCCAATTTTTCATTAAATCAACACTGCTACTATTTTAGAATTTTTTGCAAAGTATTTATATGTATTCGTTTTTAGTCTTCGTAAAATTACGTAGAAATATTTCCGTCTACTTTCTGAGATCAAAATAAAACGTATTTGGAATGATGTGATGTAAACATTCACTGCTTAATTTCTTTTTGTCGGTATTCTTAATGCGAACGATATTAATTTGTGTATTTACAGACTCGTCTATTTAAAGTAAACATTCCATAAGTGAAAAATGAATTTTGTTTATGTCCATAAATTAATTCGTATCTAAACGATGGCTTTCTTTGCAGTTCAGTCTTATTTGTTGATAGAACCATAATAATTATATTCCTCAATGTGTTTATTTTAAATAAACGAAATGGCTCTTAGGGTTTGTTATTTGAAAAATCAATTAAGTGAATTTTATTTCTTGACCTTGATTCATGGTTTCTATTTACGGCAATCAGTTGGGAATTATACCTATATACAGGCTGTCCCGATCTACCTAATTCTAAAATGTGTTATCTGGATTCGTGTAGAATACTTACGCGAAATATTTTTTTGCGAGGATTTAGTTGAGTTCCTTGATCTTGGATGTTTTTAAAATGTTTGGTCTGTTATCTGTTAAATTTTCTTTTTAATTTGTCTTTCGTTTATCTTAAAAATTTATTTTTTCATAGTTTAACTTTTTCGTACTGTGAAAAGAAAATTTTATTTCCTGAAGAGGAAAATGCTTTCTATAATTTACAGTCCATGGTTCTTTTGTTTTGCATGTATAAGGAAGTAATGATATGACTTCGTTTCTCTCTGCCTAAGGCGTCTTTGTTGAGAATATAGAGCGGAAATATTGTTATTCTCCTTCTGTTATGTTAATTTTATGTCTTTGTGTGGTCAGATGTAGTAGAAGTATGTTTTTGGTACTGGAATTTATTGTTATTTGTGGTTTTACCTTTTTCTTTTCTCGAGATGTCCTGTAGGACGTACAGGCACGTGGCCTGTATTATTGTATCTTGAGTTATTTGTGTGGATGTCAGACTGTTGTATACGCAGCAGCTTTCTTTTTTTGTCGTTGACATTTTTGCGGTCTTCTAATAGTTTATTAGACCACATATATCTTTTTGCTTTGAGACTTTTGGCTAAGGCTCGAAAGCTTTCATTTATTATCTTGTGTTCACGATATGGTACAAGTGAAGGTTGGAGTAGTTTACTGTTGTCTATTGTGACTCTTTGTATAAACAGAGGTGAAACAACCCGCTGCCGCCTATTGTGAATTTATCTTTTATCTTTATGTCGACGTTAAGACCACGTTTGTTTAACAATTGAAATAGTTCTGGTACTACCGTTAAATGACCCACTCAGAATTAAAAGTTTATATTATTTTGACTCTATTGGAGTTCTGCTAAAGAATGGTAAACATTTCTTTGTGATTTGTATGACGACCATATTGGATTCAATTAGGTGTCAAAAATGTTTTACTATTCAACTTTTTTTATTATTGTGGTGTGTTACATCCAACATCATGATTTTTTATTATTAACGATGGATTGTAATATTTTTCTATTCCTTTGGAAGACTGTAATGATTCTTCCGTTCCTTTTAAGTCTTATCGTAAGTTTTTGTTTCGTGAAAGACTCTTACGATTCTTTTTTTGTTTCTTTTGGAAACATCAGTCTTAGACTGAACTGTTTGTGTAGCGATTGTGGCTTGTATGCCATATACCCATTTTTCTTTCTTCTTCTCCAAGATTGTGTATTAACGGTTTGGATTTATTTTCTTCTTTTGTCCTTTTGCCAGTCTTCTTGCTTGGAAATTTTCCACTGTGATCAATCCCAGAGGATATTCTTATGGAACTATTGGCCATCCTGCCTTTCTTCTAAAATGTTCAGTCCATTCTTAATTTTTAATTTTTTAGTTGATTCCCTTTACGCCTTTGCGTACTTAATCTTTGCTACCTTCTCCAGCGACTATTCAATCCCTCCGTGGCCCGTGTACAGGAAGAGTTGCGCTAACGCGAACTTTATCCTGGAGAGGATTCGTTTCCTTTCCAAATTTTTTTGGCGTGGGGTCAGTACAGCACTGATACCCTAGTACTTAGTACATTGAATACCACTTTGCTTCGGCAAATCTGTCCCTTAGTGCTTCTTTCCCTTCAGGAAGTTGACACGTTTCAATTTTTTTTGAGCTGTCTCGACAACCCTTGTTTTATGTCGGTGGTGTTGACTATTAGTCAGGGAGCATCCTGCTATAGTCAAGTGGATTAGTGGACCTATCCCTATTCCAATTAATAATTTTGTGTATCTCAGATGTTGTCGCAAAGAGACGAGCCTCTGGAAGTAGTGTAGGAGACTCCGCACGTCGATCTCCAGAGCAACTCAGTTTGGCTCGCACCCCAGTTCGTTGAACTGTTTTACTTTTTATTATTATAATATTGATCATCTACTGTGTTCAATATGTCTATATATATATATGTATATATGTCGTATTTCTTTTCGACATAAATTTTATTTTTATCTTATCTTATTCTACTTCGGTATTATTCTCTCTCTAGTTTGTATTGATCGAGATCTTAAGTTTGTGCTACCCCGACCAAGAACCTATATTGATTTTAAGGGTGTTTGCAAAATTTAATCTCATTTTATTTTTAGAATGCCTTGGTAGAATGTGATATTTTTATGCTTATGTTAGTTTATATTACAATAAATTGTACATACCTTTAGTTGTCTTCAAGTGGATACAAAATTCAATTTATCTTATTTTACGGATTTATAAATCCAAGTAATTTTTTTGGTATCTATACCAAAGATATCAAGATTCCTCTGTCTAGTTACCAATGATAGTTCATTATAGTATCTGTTCATTTGCCTAAGTTTTACTCTTAGTGTGAAGACCTTCGAATTTCGACTCTCTATTCGAAACCCTCCAAAATAATGTTTGAAAAGATTATTGCTGTCTAACATCCTATATTCTGAATGGCCAGACACTGAGGAAGGCTAGGGATGAAGTAAGCGGATTCCCGCTAGTTGACTCGTCGGAATGATAAGCCATTCATAATTTTATTTCAGTAATAAATCTAGAATAACAGCCTACCGCGTCAGGAAACTTTTTTTAGTTCTCCAATACCTGTTTAGTTATGTAATCTAGAATTATTTAGACCCTACCCGAAGTTGACCCTACCCGAAGTTAACCCTACCCGAAGTTGACCTACCGATGTTGTCCCTATTATAGGCGGATGATACACGTTAGTTATCACAAATTCTAGTTGTCATACTAATAACTAAACATCAGCCTTTTTTTTTGTTTCTAAATATAGATGTGTCTTACAGAAATTCTGATGTCTACCTTTCCCAGTAAACTTATTAAGGCTTGTCTTTGTAGAACTTTAATGTACCCAATTTTGAACTATTAGTAACTCTTTCCTTTTATTTGTGTATTTCTAAATGTGTCTATAATGACGCGCTGCGTTATTACCTTATGTTATTCGTGGATTAAGTCATAGATGAAAGACTCTATGCTTCCGAACAAACGATGACACATTTGTATTTTGTATTTTATGGCGTTAATGATACGATTGTATTATTATTCTTATGTTATTCGTGGATTAAGTCATAGATGAAAGACTCTACGCTTCCGAACAAACGATAACATTATTTTTTTTTGTGTTTTATTGTGTTAGGTCTCATAACGACTACGCAGTAAATTATCTGTTTTGTATCTTGGTGACAACACTAGTATGTTTTGCTTTATATTACTTATGAAATTTCAAATAATAATATCTTAATTATATTGTTTCGATTGAATGCGAGCATTTGGTCTCAAATAATGATTTGTAGATATGTTTTGTTTTATTCCGCTTTGTTCATGATATTGGTTATAGGTGAAATACCCTATGCATTTTGAGAGTGAGAATGCAATTATTTTTTTTGTTTACATTTTTATAGTTGAGTCATTTCTATGCGTTCTGTTTCGCTTTGTTCTGAAATCTTTGAATTGTTACCACGTGAGTTGTGAAAGAAGGATTCTGTGAGTCCAGATTGTAGCTACATTTGTCCATTCTGTTTGTCTTACCTCTCCGTATATCTATTTCCACTTTTGAAAAGGTTAGTATGGTGTGCCACCATGCCTAGTCCGATTCCACGCTGGTACCCAGTTGAAATCGTGGGGAGGGCTGTGTAACCGTTTCAAAAGATAAAAGAAAATCATTATAAATTTCAATAATTTTTTTTAAATAAAACTAATAGCCCCATCTATCTGTCAAGTACCTACTTGTAGCCGACTCAAGGTTTCTTCTGTAATTCCCAAATATCTCCGGTAGATGAGCCTATTCATCAACTTGTCACTCACGCCCAATTTCCAGATTCAGGCGCCATGACAGCGCTTCGCTCTTTTCTGTTAAGACCGTCCAACCGTTAAGACGTGTTTTATAAAGTGGGTCTCAATTCAGAGACCCTCATTGGAGAGGCTATAATGCTGATATTATATTTCTAATACTCGTCGCAAGATATTATTGCTATGGAGTTATTCCAGATCATGGCGCAGTAGCAGTATCCTTTCTATGGAATCCCTAACCCCTCTTATCTAGGATGGTGGTGATTTTATATAGTACGTAGCTGAATCAATGGTTTATTTGGTGACCGATTAAATAAGAAGAGAAACAGAGCAGATTAAGGTTGTACCAATTTTTATTATACCTACTTTCAAGACAACAGAAATGATTATGAACTCAAAAAAAAAATGAAAATATAGTGAAGTGTTCTAATTTAATTTAAAGGTTTATTTTCTTCATTGTTCCTAGTTGATAAATAACTATATTATTTTCAATGTAAACAAATTTCGAAATTTGGGGTTAATATATATATACATTCATTTTCTTTATAACCAATTCTTAATTTAATACGATACAAAGATTTTTTGTTTATGATAATGTTAACATAAAATAATATTTTGGAATCCCTTTGGGATGACGTAACTTTTAATGTTTTCTTTTTGTTCATTGCTAAGAAATAATAAAGAATAGTTTTCTTGTACACTTTCAATAAATCTTAATTTTTTTTTTGCTCTTCCCCTTTGAGGATAAACCAGGGGTGGCGTCCAATAATAAATTATAACTTCATATTATCTAATTGTGCTTGGATTTAAAATACGATATAGTTTCTATATGTTTATGAAAACCCCGCCCAATTCTCTTCCGACAGTGAGCGATTCAGGCCTTGTGTAATATTATTGTAGCACGGTAAGTGTTACAAATGGGAATAAGCCACAATTAAAGGTTAAAATACGTTTATTGACGTTTCAATTTCCACTTCGGAAATCGTTCTCAAAATACAAACATTAGTAAATTGTTAAAACTACAAGTTAAAACAACATAAAACAAACAATGAACAGCTGAAACACAATAAAATGATAATAAATAATAGGAAATTAAGCAAGCAGCTATAACATTAATTGAGAGTGAGATTGATAAAATAAATATTATATTAGACGTTAATGCCTTTGGGTTAACCAATCTGATTTTCTGTTATGCAAAAAAGTTATGTTTTAATACTTAAAACCACTTAATATTGTTCTGCAGCTTTTTTCTTGTGGCATCTTAACGCAATTTACTATTTTTGTTGGGAATAAGCCACAATTTTACTTTAAAGTTAAGTTTATTTGACGTTTAAATTAAACAAATTTTGATTTTGTTGCTTGGTAAAATTCTTCTAATAATTTAATTTTATCTGACTCAATAGAAACTTAATTTAAAAAAAAATGTTGGCTTATGTCCAACAAAAATAATAAATTAAAACCCATTTCTTTCAAAAGTGCCCATAAGTCATTCCAGATAATTTAGAATAATCCTTATCTTCTTCGACTCATGCCTAATGCCCACCTCATTTAGATCATAATTGAACGTGAAAGGAATTTAGATGATTTCCTAAAACTTCAGTAATGTAACTGTGTACGACCAGGGAGTCATTCTATATGAAAACTTCTATGTACGTCATTTTGCAGAGATTCCCGCCCAAACCATACTCGACACACTGCCAAGTAGAAGTCGCTCCTCAATATATAAGTTGGAGTATCATAGTATCTTGATCTTCTGGTAGACATTTTTCTAACCCATTAAGGTAAAACGTCCGTCAAGCAAAGCAAATGAAAAAAAACTCCATCAAGCAAAGCAAATGGAAAAAACCAATATTTCAATTTGATGCTGGCGTTACAATGCTGGAACTTAAATATTTTTCAGGCACTATACTTATAAGATTTGTTTCATTTTAACAGTCATTCTATTCTGCAAACTAGCATACACCAAAAAACGTAGTTCTTAGGCGGCGAATCTTTTTCGCCCTAATTCGGCTGGATGGTTATGGACCAGTGTTCTCAACAGCACAATTTTTAACATTCATATGGGAGAGATTAGTTTATGGATACGCTTCCATAGTGCATATCCACCGTTCTTTATTAGTTGTCTATACCAGCCGCTTTGTTATTCTTTATGGCATATATAGTTTCTTCCATTGTGACATATATAGTCTCCCACTATTTGTTTTTCTATATGATGCATTGTTTTGTTCGTTGGTGCTTGTTTTCTTCATGTGCCTAAGAGTTCATGAAAATATTCCTTCCACTTTTTTAGGATTTCTAGTTTCTCTCTGATTACTGCTTCGTTGTTATACTTACAGATTTTTGTTCTCGACATGAACTCTTGAGTTTGTCGTTTGGTTTCTTCTCAAAAATTGCTGGACACCTTTCCTTTATCTGTTTAATTTTTCTGTGTAACATTTCTCCCTTTTTCGTTCTGCATGCTCGTATTACTTCTTTGCTTTTACTTTTTAGACTTTTCTATTTATTCGGAGTTCCATTGCAAACATTTCTACTTGGCTTATTTTTTGTTTGTTTAACGCTTGTTGCCATACTTGACCAAACAGATCTTCCCTTCTTTCCCCTCTAGGTATCGTTTAGTATAATAGTTGTCTTCTTCTTCAAGTGCCATCTCCGCGACAGAGGTCGGCAAACATCATAGACGGCTGCTCTGAAAAGTTCATTTGATGTACATCTGTAGCACTCTCTCAGGTTGCGCAGCCATGACATTCTACGCCTCCCTATGCTTCTCTTCCCTTGGACCATTCCCTGCATAATCAGTTGGAGCAAGGTGTATTTCTCTCTACGTGTAATATGTCCGAGATATTCCAATTTTCTTGTTTTAATTGCATTTAATATTTCTATTTCTTTCTTCATCTTTCTCAGAACCTCTTTGTTAGTGACGTGTTCTGTCCACCATATTTTCAGAATTCTTCTATACACCCACAGCTCGAATGATTCCAGTTTTTTCATTGATGTCGCATTCAAGGTCCAAGATTCCATTCCATAAAACAAAGTGGAAAAAACATAGCACCTCGCCGAGCTAACTCTTAGTTCCAATTTTAAATCCCTTGTACGTAGCACTCTTCTCATTTTGTTGAATTTTGCTCTAGCCTTTTCTATTCTGATTTTGATCCTCTGAATGTAATCATTTGTAGAGTTAATCATTGTTCCCAGATATGCATATTTGTCCACTTGTTCGACGTTGATTCCTTTTATTAGAAGATTGTCGTTATTTCTTTGAGTTTTAGATATTCTCATAAATTTCGTCTTCTTGACGTTCATTGTTGGACCGTACTCTTTTCCATACTCCGCTATTCTCGTCACCAGTCTCTGAAGATCTTCAATATTTTCGGTTAAGATCACAGTGTCGTCCGCATATTTAATGTTGTTAATGGGAACTCCATTTACCTTTATTCCAGCTGTTTCGCCCTAAATAGCTTTTTTCAGGATCTCTTCGGAGTAGGCATTAAAAAGAATTGGCGACAATAAGCATACCTTTCTCACTCTACGTCTAATTTCTATTTCTTCTGACAGCTGGTTAACACGTAGTTTTGCTCGCTGTATAGTATAAATTTGATTTGATCCTGAGGTCGTTGTAGACAATCTTCTTTAATTTCAAGACGTTCATTAATTGTTCATGTCTTACTTTATCGAATGCTTTATTATAGTCAATAAAACATACGTATATATCTTGATTGACGTCCAGGCATCTTTGTATCAGTATATTAAGTGAAAAAAGAGCTTCACGCGTTCCTAGGCCTTTGCGAAAACCAAATTGTGTATCATTAACGTATATGTCCAGTTTGTGATATATTCAGTTATGGATGACTTTTAGTAGTAGCTTTAGCACATGAGACATTAAGCTAATGGTGCAGTAATCGCTGAATTCTCTTGCGTTTTTCTGTTTGGGGAGACAAATAAAAATCGACATTAACCACTCTTTGGGTAATACGCCTGAACTATAAATTTGGTTCAAGTGTCACTAAAACATCAATGTGCTTCTCATCTAGAATTATTAGGATTTCTATAGGAAGCATGTCAGATCCAGGGATTTTTCCACTCTTCATTGTTTTTAATGCGTGTAATATTTCTTCTTCTATTCTTATTCTTTTGTAATATATGGACCTATTTCTTCTGACGTAAGTTCTATGTCGTGACGTAAGTTCCAGATCTCCTCTTTCATCATCGAACAGTTCGTCAATATATTCTGCCCATCTTTCGTCGTAGGAGCATAAACTTGTATCAAATTCAGTTTGGCATGAGATGTCACCAACTTCAGTACCATTACCCTTTCTGAGATAGGGAAATAACATTCTACCGCTCTATTAGATTTTTTATTAACTATTACTGCCACGCCGTAGCTGTGTTGGTTATTTTCGCTACCGGAATAATATATTGTGGCTTCGTCTGTTGAAAAACAACCTGAGTTGGGCCACCTGGCTTCACTGATACCCAGTACATCGATATTCAACCTGTTTATTTCTTGAATAACATTGTATATTTTACCAGACTGAAACATGCTCTGAACATTCCAGGTTCCTATTCTAGTGTTGGACAGTCTTATTTTCTCATCTACGTTCTTTTGACAAGGCATTCGTTGATTAACGACCTAAGAGTCCTTGTCCTCTTCTCCCCTGCCGGATCTTAGCTTCCGAGGGCCATAATCAGTAACGCCGTTATTAGTTTCTAAAACCATGATGATTGTACCAGGGATATCCATGGGCATCTTTGATGTAGTGGTTTCCCCTTGCCTTCTATATCCTTATGCCGTTGACCAAGATATTGGTTCATCCACCTTCGGGACCGATTTCTCAACCCCAGGACAAAAAGGGTGCCCTACGACCTACCAATTCTTCCGCCCAGAGCCGTTAATTAGCAAGTGTGGGATTGCTTATACCGGCAATCGGTAGGTGAAATTTTCGCCATATCTTTCTACCCTCACTTAGTTTAGCTTGCAGACCAATGCAGTTGCCCGGGGTGTAATACTTGGAGCCATAAGTGAGAGTTAGGTGTCAAGTTATCAAGAACTATCTCCCGTCTATGTGGTCGTTCCGATAAAAGGTGCTACCTTTATAACACAACCCTACACCCCTATAATAGCCGTACCGTAAGGCTAATATAGTTAATAAAAGTGATTCTTTTTCAGTTTTTTTTTGTCACCGCTTAATGACTCACGAAGCTTCATTTTTTTTGTGATATATTTCTTGAGCTAATCTATGTTTATAGTATCTAGGATTTATATTATCACAAACCTCCCATGAACTACATACAATTATATCTTTATTAAAAGTTTTATAAGAGTAAACAGCACTATATTTCATTCGTCATCATTAATGGCTAAAAATAGTTCGTCTAGAATGTTTTACTTTTTCATGAGATAAATTAATTTTATAATGCATCTTATGAATGTAAAATTATAATCCAACACTATTTTCAAACACATATATATTGTGAATAGCGTTATAAACAAACCCAACTATTTGAGAACTGTCTGGTTTACTTTTTATATGTACACATTTTATGTGTGCGAACCTTGCGAGGTCGTAATAACTACGTTTTGATTGTTACCTACCATTTATACCACTTTTTTATACCATTTTTAAAAAAAGAAAATTAAAGAGAAAGTCGTGCTAATATTAAACACGGTTTAATATCTTCCATTTCCTTTCACGTATTTCATTCCTTTACTTGTCTACTTTCTCCTCCGTTTCATAGCTCCACCTATACTGTTTGTTCCTATTGAACTGTTTTTTATTAATCTAATTTATTGTCTTTATTATTAAAGGTTCTACACTTATAACACTTATAAGTTTATTTAAAGTCTTTATTTGGACAATATAACTAATTTATCTTACACTTAATAATTATATAATTATATAATCTACGTGCGTTACATTTTAAGAACTCGACGCGATGTTCAAAACTAACTGTCCTCTTTACAACAAAATTCCTCTTTAAATATAAAATGCCGTTAGTTCTGGAATCGCCGCGATCCCCCATCGAAGAGCCCAGAAAGTCGCTCATACTGGTTTTATTCGGCCTGCTTCTGGAAACTTCAAGTCGTGGGTGACTCATCAGAATTCAGGTAAACAGGTCTTTCAACTGAGCGCCGAAATAACTAGAATAGAAAAGAATTAGTCATAATTTATTTACAGTTTTATATGCCATAATATTTATCGTAACACTATTCTTTATATCTTGATTGCTATCTTCCTCAACTCTTTTCTATACCTATCTTCCTCATCATCCCTTACACTATGTATTTATTCATCATCATTATACTATCCCTTTCCTAATCTTAATCCTCATCTTTTAAACCTCTACCTTTCTATTTTCTCCCTCTCCCCCACCATTTTATATTCTTTTTCCTCCATATATATGTCGTTATATCACATTTCTTTCTTCACTTTATTATCTCACGATGTTTATTTTCCGTATCGCTATATAGGTAATAGTTGTTAACAAAATTAAAAGACTAACATTTTTCAGATGTCATTGGCAAGTACTTCCAGCGAACAGAGTCCAGAACCTTTGTTTGACATCCACGATATGCATGGTCAAGCTGCTCTGCATGTTGCTGCTAGATTAGGACAGGCTCAAGTTGTCAAGGTAGGTAAAATTATTATAAAATAGATTTAAAGAGTGTCATTGAATTTAATTAAAAAATTTTATTTTCCGTTTTTCCGTATATGTATTAATTGATCTCATTTATTAAAAATCTCAATAATTTTCTTATAATTGTACCATAATAACTACGTTAAACAACTAGTTACAAACAAGAAATACTCCGGACAATTTTTATCAAGAGAAGGTACGCGAAACGATATGAATCTATTGGCTTTCTAATACATATATCTAATCACGATTTGTAAGTAGTAAACGAATCAGACATGAAAAGTAAAGCTGGAACTGACATACAAGGACAATATTAGTTAAAGCTATTACGTAACATAGACATTAACTGCAAGAGCAAATATAACCTCAAAAAAAACTGGTTGGTTTAGAAACACCTAGTGAATGTTAAAACCTGACTTAATATTTCATCTTGGAATGCTGTAAAATTGTCAATTATCACATAATTAGCTACAATTAAATACACAACCACAACAACGACGTACTGAACGAACAATAATTAACACCGGCTCAGAAGAAATACCGGACATAACAGACTATGAAATAAGAATGGCCCTAAATCAACTAAAAACGAATAAATGTCCGGGAGAGGATAAAATTACAGTCGAAATGTTGAAAATCGGTGGAAGAAAAATAGAACAGGTATTAAATATTTTATTTAATAAAGTAATTGATGAAGGAAAGATTCCTCAAGAATGGTACAACTCCGAAGTCATTTTACTATTCAAGAAAGGAGACAAAGCAAACATCGAGAATTACCGACCAATATCATTGCTCTCACATCTGTATAAATTACTAACTAAAATCATAACCAACCGCCTAACACATAAGCTCGATTTCTATCAACCTATCGAGCAGGCTGGATTCAGAAAACATTTTAGTACCATAGACCACTTGCACACCGTAAGAACACTGATAGAAAAATGCACTGAGTATAATGTTCCAATTCATATGGCGTTCGTCGATTTCCATAAAGCATTCGATTCCATCGAATTATGGGCAGTGCTTGAATCTCTAGAAAATGCACGTATAGATTCAAGATACACTAACATAATTAAAAACATATATGAAAATGCCACCATGCAGATAAAGCTGGACGAAAGCACAAAAACTAATCCCATAAGACTACAACGGGGAGTAAGACAAGGAGACACCATCTCTCCCAAACTATTTACCCTTGCTCTAGAAGACATTTTTAAGAAACTAGAATGGAACAATAAGGGTATCAACGTCGACGGATCATACTTAAACCACTTGCGATTCGCAGATGACATAGTTTTAATAGCCGATAATATCCAAGAACTAAATGATATGTTACAACAATTAAATGCAGTTTCAGGAGCGGTAGGCTTAAAAATGAACTACAGCAAAACAAAAATACTGAGCCGAGACCAGACAAATATAACAATACAAAATCATACCATAGAAAATGTTGAACATTATGTATATCTAGGTCATGTTATCAAACTAGGAAAACCAAATCAAGATGCTGAAATTAAAAGAAGAACACAACTGGCATGGGGCGCTTTCGGCAAATTAGCATATATCTTGAAAAACACCTCCATTCCTGTAAACTTAAAGAAAAAGGTGTATAACACATGCATACTACCAGTTTGTACTTACGGCTTGGAGACAGTAGCCCTTACCAAAAAATCTGCTAAAAAAAAATTTGAAACAACGCAAAGAGCAATGGAACGAATCATGCTTGGAATATCACTAAGAGACAAGATTAGAAACACCGAGATAAGACGTAGAACGAAGATTAGGGATATTGTGGAAGAAATTGCAAAAATGAAATGGCGCTGGGCAGGTCACGTAGCCCGATATAATGACAACAGGTGGACACGGAGAATTCTAGAATGGAGACCAAGGACGACAACAAGAAGCACGGGAAGACCTCAAAAAAGATGGGTAGATGACATAAGAACAGTGGCAGGCAAACAGTGGATTAGATTGGCGCAAGATAGAGAAAGATGGAAGCAATTGGGAGAGACCTACATTCAGGAGTGGATGGAAAATGGTTGACAAAGACATAATTAGCTAACGGATCACCTTATTAACTACCGGGTGTCTATGGTTACATTACAATCCAGGATGGCCCGCGGGAAAATAACAGAAATAGACTGTCTTAAGGAAGCGTGCTTGCACTTCTTCTCTATAATATTTAGACTAATGACTTGCCAGATCACTTTAAGATGAGGCGCTTTATTTATGCTGATGATGCGGTGGTGACTCCATGGGGGAGAGATTCTGAAGACGTAGACATCTAATTATCGGCTGCGCTGGAAGAACTAGCAGAGTACTACAGAAAAAATCGCTAAGACCAAACCCAAAGAAAAATCAAGTCTGTGTCTATCATCTGAACAATTATCAAGCCAGAAAAAAGCCAAATATGGCGAGGAGAACTATTAGAGAACGGTACAGTACCAAAATACTTGTGGGTAAAATTGGATGGCAGGTTTACATTTAAGGTGACATGCAAATCCCGAACATATATTGGTTTCCACAGGCTCAGATATACAGTCACTTTGACCTAATGACGCCTAATAATAGAGCTGTCCAAAGTGGTGAAATATTGTAACAAGTAGCTACCCGAAAAAGAGATTTGATTGTTTGTGCTTACCACCATCTTAGATTTTTAAGCCAAGATTTTGTCTTTTTTTTTCTGAAATAATCTGCTTCTCAATATTTTTCCTTGCATCACTTGATGGATTCTTTCCCGAGTGTCTCATTACATGCGCAAATTCAGTATTATTATTCTTAAAGGCAGCTTTTGTTACTTGTGATGTTCAACAACGAATTTCTGAATATGGGTCCCGATCGCTCTTTATTTTGAAGCCTAAATAAGTTAAATTGCCAATTCTTTGAACTGGTTGACCGTTTATACTCGTCACTCCTCAACTTTAGACTCGTGACATGCTCTCATTAATCAGTCTAATAGAAGCCATTGTAGCTATTTACTGGTAGAACCGCATTATCTACATATCATAACGTTAATAGGAACATAGTAGATTTTGATTCTAAATAGATTATCCTGTAGTGCCTAGTCAAAAATGTTTTTGGAGTACATTTAAATATGAGCACAGATAAAATGCATCTCTGTTTGATTCTCCTTATATCAACTGCTTTCGAAACTCCACGATCAAACCCAATTGAAGTCTTTTTTGTCCCCGGTATAAGTTAGCAATAATTATTTTATCTTCCAAGTAGATATATGCCACTTTCAGTATGGACAGTGTAGAAAAATATCTTCATTGACGTCTCGGTGTTATTATACTAGAACTTACGGTTGAATAATATCTCTCTCGATCTCAATCCATTTCTAAATCCGAACTGGTTACTACTTATCTTTTCTTCCAGTTTTTTTTTTATAAATACTCTTATTAATCACCCTCAGAATTACTTTTTTTTCGTTCATTTTTTGCCAAAGGATAAAGGTGAACCCCAGCCAATCGGTTGAAATTATGCCAGTGATATACATTGAACTAAACACTAGAATGAATAAAAGAATTGAAATGAATCTGGAAAAAATGTACCGATTTAATGAGTTAATATAATATAATCATCAGCCTGATGGAAAAATTGTTCCAAAAAAAACGTCGTTCACATAAAATGTGATAAATAAATAATGTTTCATTTGTCTCTCAGGTTCTTCTTGAAGCTGGTGCGAATTCGGATCAAGCGGATGTAGATGGCTGGACACCACTTAGAGCAGCAGCTTGGGGTGGTCACACAGAGGTAAATGATGATTATCTAAAACATAAATATACTTGTTTATTTATTTATTTAATTTTCTTAGGATTATATGGTAAATATCAATATTAATTTTAGGTAGTGGAATTACTCGTAAAGCATGGCTGTGTCCTCGACAGTGTCGATGCAGAAAACCGCACAGCGCTCCGAGCAGCTGCGTGGTCAGGTCACGAAGAAATCGTCAAAATTCTCCTCCAGAACGGCGCCAGCGTTAACTTGACAGACCACGAAGGTCGAACGGCCTTGATAGCTGCCGCTTACATGGGCCACGCAGAGATTGTGGAACATCTGTTGAATTTCGGTGCTGACATTAACCATGCCGATGCAGACGGGCGGACTGCATTGTCTGTTGCAGCTCTGTGTGCTCCACGAACGCCTGGGGCCAGCGTTGTTGCTACCTTGTTGGAAAGGGGTGCTACGGTTGACCATAGGGATAAAGAAGGTATGACACCGTTGCTGGTTGCTTCATTTGAGGGGCACAGGTATGTACAATATCATTTGTAATTTTCTAACCTTACAAATATTCCTTGTTCTTTTCATTTCCTTTGACCTACTGTAATAGTAAACTTTTAACTTTTTCCATTAATTATTTGAAGTAGTAGCTTGTTTTTAACTTTATTTTTAATATAACTTTAAATATATAAGTATATATTTCCAACAAGATATTTTTCAAAAAAATATCAGTATCACTTTCAAATAACATCAGATAAAATTTAATTTTCATTACAATCAATTCTGGCTTAATCCCATACAAACGTAATATTCATCAGTTTCAGAAATAGTACCATTATCCATTAAAGGTACCTATAAAAGTACAAGTTTTAAATAAAACCAGCACACATCTTATCATGAGATGATGAACATATAGTACTGTTATCTTAAATTACGTAGGCATATTTTTATATGTATGTTCTGTAGTGCGATTTCGTGGAACTTTTTCCTGAATCATCAATTACACCTAACTGTATTTGGAATATCTGGTTCTTGCAGATTTCTTATTGGCTTATGGACAAAACCATGCAGTGGCGTTTTATTAAAATATTATATTTATATAGAATTAAGGCACAATTGATTGTCATGAAAATTACATTTTTAACTAATGCTCCTCGACTGTCCAATATAGGCCTGCCGCAGGGAAGTATTTTAATTCCACTTTTATATATTTTATATAATATAGATTTAGAAGTCATTGTTCTTATTAACACAAAAATACTACAATTTGCAGATGATGTGGTACTCTATTCATCAGACAAATCAATCGATGTTTCTAAAAATAATTTAACAACAGCTATTTCAACAATACATGCATATTATGAATCAAATGGATTAAGAGATTATCAGAATCCAAAACAGAAATCTGCTTGTTTTCTAGAAAACATAGAATTCCAGAAGGGTATATAAATTGTGGTCAATTCAAATTTCCAATTAAAAACTGTATCAGATACCTGGGAACTTATTTAGACAGAAAACTTTTGTGAAAAGATCATATTCAACATATCAATAAAAAAACCGAAAAATCTATGAATATCCAAGAGCTTTCTGTAAAACAAACTAGGGTGCAGATCCCAACATTAGTTTAATGTTTTATCGATCAATGATACGACCAGTTTTCGATTATAGCTGTCACTTGTATGGAAACGCATCGAACACCCATTTAACAAAAATTGAGGTACAGAAAAATAAGTGCCTACGCTTGTGCCTTGGGTATCTGAAATCTACACCAAGTAATGTAATGGAAATTGAAGCTGTTGAACCGCCATTGAATTTACGGAGGCAGTATCTTACCGACAAATATATAGCTCGTACCATTAGCAGAGACCAAGTATTTCTCAAAGATATACACAATCTGGCTGTTTTAGATTTGACTAAAAGGTATTGGTTTAAGAAAAAATCTCCACTCGTGGCGGTAAGCTATAGAAATCTGTCTAAATTCAAAGAGGTACTTTATAAGGGTCATCTTCCACCAGTTTATACTGAAAAGCCTCATGTACTATTCTCAATAAAAATCAAGACAGAATTTCTCAATGATGTCCAAGGCCCCATGTTTAACGCAGAAATTCAGAAGAGATGGCCTAATTATTATTATATGTTTACTGATGGTTCAAAAAAAGGAAATATCACTGCTTGTGCAGTATACCAACAGAATTCTGGACTACAGCATAAATATAAGTTACCTGATGAAGCCACCATCTACACATCCGAAATGCTGGGTTTAAAGTTTGCTCTTTCTCACACTTTGATAAAGGAAATGAAGAACTGTGTAATATTTACAGACAGTAAAAGTGCAGTAGAAAGATTATGTGTAACAAATAAATCCAAGAAATTGACTAATCTTGAAATAGAGATTTTAAAATTGTACTACGAGGTATCAAAGCTCGGAGGAGAAGTTATTATCGCATGGATCAAAGGCCATTCTGGGATAAAGGGTAATATAATAGCAGATGATTTGGCAAAAGAAGCATTATCAAGCGGAGAAACCATAGACAACAATATTCTACCGGTGTCAAATATAGATGTATATAATAAACATCGGCTCAAATTAAAATGGCAAGCCAATTATACGGATTCCGAAAGTTAGTCATCCTTTAAATATTGGCAACCCACACTTCTTAAAAAAAGGTGGTTTCATTCAGAGTCCAACAGAAGTTTTATTAAAACTATTAATAGGCTAAGGTCAAATCATGCTCTAACACCTTCAAGAATGTACAAAATGAATTTAGCAGACACTCCAAACTGTACTTGTGGTAAATATGCAGATTTAACACATATCCTATTAGAATGTGTAAACCAACAAGGAAATATTACATGTTTTTATGAAAACTTACGAAAACTAAATGTCTGTTTCCCATTTCACATAAATGAATTAATTTTCTCTGGAAACGTAGAAATTTTTAATTGTATTTATCAGTTAATAAGAAATTGTAAATATAAACTTTAAACAATATAATGTACTAACCATAGAATTAAGATGAAACTTGTAAGCAATTTGCAAACATACCAATCATGTAATAAACCTTTTAATACGAAAAAAAAAAATAAATAAAAAAAAATAAATAAAAAAAATATAAAAAAAAAACAAAAAAAAAATGTAAAACAAAATTATTACAAAAGATGACCAAAACAAAATAAAATATATATATATATATATATATATATATATATATATATATATATATATATATACATATTACATACAATATCAAAAAGTAATAAAAGGAAATAAAAAAAAAACCTTTTTAACCTTTGTGAAAACACAGCCAGAACAATGAAAATAAAATGAAATTGAATGAATTGAACAATGAAAACATTTTAAGATACTATCAATCTGTTGCAATATTAGAATCTTCTGACAGCTCACAAAGAGTCATGAAGAATCTTTGAAATACGTGTTCTTAGTTCGCGTTATAAGATACTCTTATAGGTCTGCCCAAGTAAGTGACTTTTTAAGTACGCAAAATATTGAATAGATCATCCACAGGTCTACCCTGACTTGCCACCAGATGACTTCTTATTCCTGGTAATCAAAACAAATTGTGGTATCAATATTTTCAAACGCATAGATAAGTTGTTGATACTACGAAAACACCTCTTTTGGAACTATGTACCTTAAAATAAATCCATTTTAGACGACAAACATTTGTTGTTGCTTATCAGTTCAAAATTTAAATATTAATCTAAATAGAAAATCTTTCTATGCAACTTAAAAACCCTATCTTCTTTTTAGGGATGTGTGTGAACTTCTTCTGGAAAATGAAGCTGACGTAGATCACTGTGACCATGGAGGTAGAAGTCCTTTGTGGGCAGCGGCTAGTATGGGGCATGCACCAGTCGTAGCTCTTCTGTTATTCTGGGGCTGCTGTATAGATTCCATGGACTCTGAAGGTCGGACTGTATTGTCAGTTGCTGCAGCACAAGGTAAGGTGATATTTTAATTTAATTAAAGTAATTTTTGTGTATAAGTTGATCTGATCGTCTGAAAATCGAAGAAATATAAATGAGAAATATGTTTAAATACAATATTTTGCACAACTGATAACATTTATCCAATGGCCAATACCTTGATAATGAAATGTGGCGAATCCGGCACGTTATATGCCCAATCTATAAAAAAGAGGATACGCTGAAATGTTTGAAGGCCACGAAAAAAGTTGGAGGATGAAGTGGCAGCGGGCGCGCAAGATTTGTGGAAGAGAAAACTTGGAGAAGAGCGGCACGGAACCGGTAATGTTGGATGCATATTTTGGATGAAGCCAAGTCTCGATTTGGTGAGAGACTATAAAATCAATGATGACGTATGCATTAGAAATAAGATCCGACACAGAGAAAAAACATTGTATCTATTGGACACGGCAATAAGAATGCTGAGAGGAATTACAGAAAACACGCTGGAGATAGAATAAGAAGAGAATGTTACTGAAACAGACTAAATAATAATTACTGCTTACATGTATACTGATGGCAAAAAAATGCAACACCTAGAAGGACAAATTGTTTTTAAATATTTATTTATGGATAACATAAACAAATATGCAACATTTTATAATACGCAACAAAAATTAATAATGAGTGGCTCTTCCTTGATTTTCTATACACTCAGTTACTCTATGGGGCATTGATCAAATTAAGTGGTCTATATTATATATTCATCGTACCAAAATATTCATCCACATTCTTGTTATGGCATTCCGCAATCCACAAGTCTTCTAAGTTTGCTGGAGGACGTGGCAATCGATTTAGGTTTCGACCTACCATATCCCACACATGTTCGATGGGTGACAAATCAGCTGACCTTGATGGCCACTCCAATGTCGCTATACCAGATTCTTTTACGAATTCCATGGTTTCACAAGCAATATTAGGTCTTTCGTTATCCTGTTGAAAGATTGCATTTGGAATAGTTTGTAGGTAGGGATGTAAAACCGGTTGCAGTACTTCACCAATATATCGTTGAGCTGCCAGAGTGCCGTTACAAAGAACCAGAGGTGATATGCTTCCCAAACATATAGCACCTCATACCATAATGCTTGGTTGTCTTGCTGTATGACGTTTAACAGCCTATAAAAGTCTATATTTCGTCTCTCACGTCGAAAACGTCTTACCCTAATGCGCCCATCAAAACCACCCACAGAACCGTAATAACCGTATACAATTTCAAAAATAACTAGTTTTTATTACAGGTTGTGTTGAAGTCGTCAGACAACTGCTGGACAGAGGTTTAGACGAACAGCATCGTGATAATTCAGGATGGACGCCACTACATTATGCTGCCTTCGAAGGTACGTAAACAACGAGGAAACAGAGTTAAAAACTTAGTATTAAGCATTAATTCACAATATTTAACGAATTATTTTCTTCATTTGAAAACAGCTTGTCTAAGCTCTCTTCCATAATCTAATCCTGATATACGATTCTGCAAGATTCTTAAACATATCTGGTTGTCAGTAATACCACCCCTTCATTTGATTTAAAAAAAATCGGAGAGAGCTAAATTTGGCAGAAATTCTAACAATTAATTCATATTGCAAATTCTTCGATTTTTTTAGTACAAAAACGACTTTTGAATAGGTGCATTGTTCAGACGAAAAAGTGGGAAGCTTTCTTTTACAAACCAGGCTATTTCTATATCTATTTCATTTGGCTGGTCAAGAAGATGTTCTAGGATCTCCCACTACTTAATTTACTCGACTGTTGATAATTAATTGAAAAAGTCACTTTGAAATATCAAACACATTTGGTAGAATGTTTGAAGCCGATGTTATAGCAATTGCTTTCTTCAGTACTGAGCTGGCGTTTCTTGGAATGTTCTTGTGAATTAAATACATCCGTCGTAACAAATTGGTTAAAGTCTTCTTAAAACAGTTTTTTCGTTTTTTGTGTATAATGTTCTGTGGTGCATTTTATAATATGTAATGTTTTCTCCTAAGGTGCCTAAAGTATTAGTTTAATCACATACACCTTTCATGGTCGATTATTGAGAACCAAATTGTGTATCTTCTCGATATTTTCTTCTCTAGCTTCTTCTTGATCCCTTTTACGGAGAATATCTATTTCTTTACTGTTAGTAATGAAGGTATATACTATTCCACCAATTTTATATCAATTTCTGTTGGCAATAAACCAACAAAAAATATTATTTACTTCATACATCAACTTATTTTTCATCAAATGTTCCAGTATAATAAAACAGTAACTAAGATAAATATTATAAATGGATGTCCGAAAACTTTTCAACTAACCTTCTTATTAATATCAATATTCTTCGGTGAAAGATATTCGAACATCATCCATACATCTTTATTTTATTTTATTTTCAAAGTTAATTTTAAATAAAAATGCTTTATTTCAGGGCATCTTGATGTATGCGAAGCATTACTAGAAGCAGGAGCGAGAGTAGACGAGACTGATAATGAAGGAAAGGCCCCATTGGCCCTGGCTGCACAAGGAGGTCATACGGTTTTAGTCAATTTATTTATAGATAAATATAACGCACCAGTAGATCAAAGGCCTCACGACGGAAAAACTGCTTTAAGGTAAGGGCTTCGAAATCATTTGGATTTTTGCTTTTTACTTAATTCCATCGTAAAAACTTATTAAAGTCAAAATCGTGCGATTGCGTTATTCTGGTTACTGCTTTTAGTTCTCTTCCATTTTTTACTTTTCTAGTTTCCATTTTATGATCAGAGAACGGTTTCACGATTAATGCTCTGAACCCATTTTATTCCACGTTTTATTTGCTAGGAGATTACCTTATATATTTTTGTTTGATTTTCGCTGCTAAAAGCTGTTTTATTGTCATTGGAAACATTGGCAAACACAGTATGACTATGATATTTATATTTTTTTCTGTATTTCATTCAAACACTATGAAATAAGTTTTATTTCTTTAACTTGCTATTTAGAAACTCTTTCCGGTTTCTTTAATTTTTACAGAATCGACATTTTGAAATCGCATTTAGTTCCTTGGGGTAAATATCGTGATCCTTTTGATTCATTTATGTACTAAAAAGTATTTCAAGTTGTGTTATTTTTAAAGCGACAAATTTTGTGGTTATGTTACGTTGAGAGTGACATTCAATATTAACACAAACCATAGACATATAATTCAAATATACTGATACAAAGCAGTCCCTTATCTCTTTCTAATCGGCCGGGTTTAGCCACCACGATACCTTCTCATTAGTTATTTAGGTCACGTGGTCGCTAAACCTGGCAAATTAGAAAGAGATGCAAGAATTGCTTTGAATCAGTTTTATCTATCGCACTGGGGGAACGCAACTGTATTGCAGCGCTCAGTCTATTTGTAATTATGTATATCGCTTACTGAGTTCTATAGTGGCACAACTGCAAATATGAACTAATGAGATAATTGACCATGAAGTTTCATGATATTATAAATGCCACTCAAATTTACAATTTATGGATAACAGGTCGATAGAAGAAACCAAATATTTGGCAAAGGGTTAGATATTAAATTTTTTTCCATTGTATGAATTTCGAGAACTTTGGTATACATATGCCAGTATTGAATTTAAGTTTTATAGTGTTTGTGGCAAAGGTGGCCGTAAATATAGGCACAAAGAGTTCATAAAATAAACGTTATTTCTTAGTCATGTTTTTATTCGCATTAAAGATATAATATATGAACACAACAATACTTGTCTTACTAATAACAATAAAAGAATCTTAAAAATAATTATCAGTTTTAAAAAAACCTCTACCAGGATAAAAACAACACAGCTACTTATCAATGAAATGTAAGTTGGTGTAAAATTCACTGTGGCTTTTAATAATTGCATTGGATCGAATAAGATACATTAAATCTTCATACTTTTTTCTGGCAATTGGAATTTGATTCTGATAGACTCTATCAATTTCAGTGTCTTTAAAAGAGTAAATTTTGTTGGGATTTCTGGTACGTATTTCTTTGAATAAGTTGACGATTTTAAAATTAGATTCTTTAAATGAAGTTTTATACAGGAAAATGTTAGGATTATGCTTTTCGACTTTCAGTATTAAAACATCACTTAACTTAAAGACTTCTCCTGTAGTATTAGTATTTAAATTGGAAGTAGCTTTTTCTGTTAATTTTTTCAAATCAAGGAAATATTTATGCGTATATTCGACTACTTTTAATGGTGTTCCACTTTTCTTAGATGTTTTTATCAGTGTTGAATATTGACCTGGTGTATATATTGGACCCGAATTTAGGGCCCTCTTAATATTTTTTTCGATAAGCAAATGTACATTGTCGCCTTCGTTCTGTGTGTGGCCAGTAACTAAATATTTATGCGTTATTGATTTATTTTATAAATTGTCACAGCATGTAAGGAAGCAGTCAGAATAAGTTTATTTTTTGCTGCCCAGTAAAACACTATTTCAAGATTTCCAGAGTTAGCATTTCCGGCTGTTTATCTTAAAAAATTGAGCAGACAGGTTCCTATTTCAGTCGCCCCTCGTTTTCCTTTGCCTTCGTGCCATACAAAACAACTTACATTACCTTGTCCTTTCTTGTCAAGGTGGCATACAGTGAAGTTATAATTAAATAAATAAATAAATCGATAATTTGGACTTATAGTAAAAGGATGAGACTTGACTATTTGGTGTTGTCAACGCCGCTTGTAAGTCAAAGCATGCTACTTGGTAATCTGGCGAAATCATGCCCTTATCTCTTAGTTTTTCTTCTCTGCTTAAGGTTTTTTCTTCTATATGTTTCGCATGGCACTCTTGTATTTTTTTTCTTTCTTCTTCGCTGCAGTTTTGAAAGGATACGCAAATATGGCATTGATTGTTTTTAGGGACTAAAAATGCAATATTAAATTCATGATTGAAAATTTCTGTGTACATTGAATATATATAGCAGTAGGCTTAATTTCTTTTTGACAATCTTCTGTATAATCTCTATATAACTGTACAATTGTTTTACTTCCTTCGATATATGGTTTTTCACTGTGCGCTCGAATGTAGTGACTTTCTATAGTAGGAATTGACGAAATGTGTTTCTTATATCATTTTTATTTCTTCTGATATATGTGTCTGCTTTTTGTGTTTTTCTCTAAGATTATCTCCTAATAAACCTTGTTTTTTTAGAAAAAAAAGTAAACCTATACTGCCACAACTTTGTTCGTTTATGGCATAAAGTGAAGTATTTCAAGTAAATTAAAATTCTATACCGACATAACCTTATATTTTGGGGGCATAAATAATATACTTTTGTCAAAAAATTAATTCCATAGTGGCACAACTTTTAATGTGCTGGTATAGACTAAAAAATAAGTTATTTTTATTGAAAGTTATAAAAGTTATAAAGTGGCATAACTTTAGTTGTGCCAATATTTACTAAAATAATCGGAAAAAATATTCAAACTTTTGAGTCACACTGGCCTAACTAAAAAATATGTATGTCAATATTGCTTTAACAAATCTTACTTGAATCAATAGCACAGTCACAATTAAAATGTGCTGGTTTTCCACATACAAGCAACACAAACACACCGGAAGTCAACGGCATACTAAATATGTGCCGGTTTAATGCTGCTTCTCCAGCGAAATGGAGGGAAATAATAATGAAGTGGTTATTACAAAACACCATTTTCTGAAAATGTGCCAGTATAGAACTCAGTGAGCGGTATGTCTATGACAAAAACATTATTTATTAAGAATGACATTAACCTAAAAACAACGAAAGGCCGATATTTGTACCACAATCAATTTTAGGACTGATTGTGTAATATATAACTAACTATTTCGCTGATTCTAGATATCTCAGATGTAGGTTGAACGTTCGCATTAATAGATACAGCACCAAATTGAAACGAACTAAATAATTCAAAAATGCATTGAACGAAATACAAGTAGTGCTAAACCAAGAAAATAAAATACATATCTTATACATATATAATGAACAGTCAAGAGTTAGTTGGTTCGGTTATCTAGCAATACTTATCTCGGTTAATTACTCCCTTAAAAGGGGATGAAATTGAAGGAGTGGTAGTCTACTAGGCACTATAGGTGTAGGCCTAGTTCCACCCTGCTCTTGCCGTTATTCGTCTTAGATGAATTACATTTATTTGTGCAGGGATATAAATAAAGTTTTGTTAGACGAAGTGAAAGTGAACCTTTGCGACGAATTAGTTCCTATTAAAGGCATGATGAATTGTGCCTAATACATTTAAATATTGATTGCTCCATTCATGGAAACATTTGACGGAGCATTTCAACATGTCATCCTTGTCACAATTCGAAGTTGGTTCAGACTTTTATGTAGGAAAATAATTTATTATTATCCTGATAATTTACCAGACCTAAATCCCATTCAGTGCTTATGGCACATTCTTAAGAAACGGTTATCTAAGATGAATACAAAAGAAAAAATAATAGAAGTGTGGTTCCACGATGATTAAGTCAAGAACATGTGCTCCAAACTAGTGGACTGCGCTAAACTCAGTGCCAAGACGTGTTGAATTTCTGCTATAACGATTAAGAGCAAAGGTTTTAGAAAATATATTTTTTTTTCATTTGACCCAATTAATTTTAACAGTATAGTATATTACAGCCACAATAATGACTTGTCATTTACATGCGGCGAATATAGGCAACACACAACAATCATGTGTGGAGAGGTACTTAATAATTTAGAAATTGACAAAAATTGCTAACAATAACTGTTTATAAAATGTTATTGTTAACATTACATTAGTTATTGTCAATGACAATAGATACTGATAATGATAGATGGCAGATAATTGACAGCGATATTAGTTTGATATTATTATTGATATATGCTTAGAGGTTTTCTGGTATAGTCGATTCACTGAGTTTGGGAAATTTTTGACAGGATCATTGTCGGCAACATACAACATAAAAATTCCTAGCGTGTCTTATTAATTGTTGAAATAAACTTAAGGTTGCATACTTTTTATATCACCTAAACTCGAAGATTGAATACACATTTTATCTGTTTTTAGGTTGGCGGCTTTGGAAGGCCATTACGATATAGTGCAAATATTGGTATCCAATGCAGCAGATATTGATTCAAAAGATGCCGATGGTAGAAGTACTTTATATGTATTAGCGTTGGATAATAGACTCGCGATGTCCAAATATTTCTTGCAACAAGGAGCAGATGTAGAAACTAGAGATTTGGAGGTTTGTATATGTTTTTTTTTATAAATAAAATAAATATAACAATAAAATGTTTATCAACATTAACAACCTGATAAAAATTATATTTTTTTAATAAAAGAAAAATTAATTAATTACTAACGACAATTTTATAGTAGACTAAAGCATAATAATGAACAAACGCTAATTTGACAGTTCGTATTTAACATTAGATAAATGTTGAGAATAGCTAAATAAAATATCTGATAATTGTTGACCTTAGCCTACTAGACAATGTTAAAGAAATTAAAAATACGCGTTAAGATGTTTTATTTTTTGAAGCGAAGCTTTTTTCAAAGCTCTACAAGAAGGCGCCATAGGTAGCGTCACAAAATAGCGGTTCTTCATAATATCAGTTTACTACTCTCGATCAATTCGTTTCTTGTCATCATATATTTACTTTAAGCAGGTCTAAATAATTAAAAACTGCATGAAAAGTAATAAAATACAGATATTAAATGATAAGTAAAAAATTAAAAGAATATTTATCAATAAAAGATTCGATTTTTAAAAGAAAAATTTTTCTTTTAAAAAATTAAGATCATTACCCTTATGCGCGCCAATGAGGAATACAAACATTTTTAATTGTACGTCAAAAAATGCTTAATAACTACACCTTAAACCGGTTTCAGAGCAATAAATAAATCATTAGGTTTTAAGAAAAATTTCAACACCTTGTATCTCGGAAAACGAAGCATTTATATATAGGAAACTATCATGTTTTCATGCAGAATCACCCCTTAAAGTTTCTCGCACTTCATTACTAACACCCTGTATATTATTCAAATAAATATTATTCAAATATATATATAGTGAAATAGTGAAACTCGGAAGTTGCCTAAATTTGGCGCAACAGGGTGATATACAATAAAAGTCCGCCTTCAATTTTAGTTGTTTTTTTTTATAAAGACAGTCTGTATTATTTTCAACAAACAGCTTACGCGATAAAAGATTTTATTTTATTTTAAAAGATTTTGTGCCTTTTAATTTGTATTAACTGCCCTAACTACGTTAAAATATTGTTGAAATTTCAATTTATTAGTAGAGAAGACTACAAGAAGAGCAGAATCAAAATTTTTAACTGTATTTACATTTGTAATAATTAATATGTTTTTTTGTAGGGTCGTACTCCATTACATGTGTCTTCGTGGCAAGGGCACACGGAAATGGTGACTCTGTTGCTTACTTACGGTAAAGCACAAGTAGATGCTTGCGACTTAGAAAATAGAACTGCTCTACATTCGGCGAGTTGGCAGGGGCATAGCGATATTGTAAAAATGCTTCTAGAACACGGAGCCATGCCCGACCATACTTGTAACCAAGGAGCTACAGCCTTAGGTGAGTGGCATTATTCATATTTTGCTTTTAAAGTACTACATAATGTTTTAAGAAACTTTTTTCAATACAGAAATATTTTTCCTGGGTAGTTTTAACTGTTTAGTTAAAGTATTCTGTCAGGCTTCTTTAATTCTTCTCCATTCTAATGGATATGTATATATGATAGCGTTGGTGGTATAATACAGAGTTGTGTTACGCCGCTAATAGAAAAAAAAATTAGAAAACCGTAGAATACGCCTTTTACCTTTTGTATGGTTCTGAAACTATTTTCTTGTGGCATTTCTATATTATGTACCATATTTAATGAGAACAAATCACTATTTTGTGATTTATTTCCATTAAATATAGTAAATTGCAACAAAAAGAGAAGCATTGGCAGCTGAAAATCACGTAACCATCGGCATTCCAAATGTGGCTATATAAGTGTATTCTTAAAATTCCTTGGACTGCAAAAGTCTAAAACGAAGAAGTGTGAATACGAATTGGACATGGCAGAAAACTTAAAAACTCAATTAAAGTAAGAAAAACATTGTATGTGGGCCACATTCTTCGATACGATAAATACTCTCTTCTACAGACATTGGACTAACCGCAGTGTTGAACAGATATTTTACGTTGCAAAAGATAGGGAAGCGTTGAAAGAAGTGATCGCCAACCTTCGTCAGAAGACGGTACAATAAGAAGATTGCATAACATTGTTCTAGTTGAAGAAAAATTAATTGTTTGACCCTTTGACACGTAGTCAGTTAAAGGACTATCTGCGAATTACTAAAAGTCCATAAACTCTTAGAGGATACATTTGTCTTTACATCTACCTATTGCTTGAGCTGTTGTGACTCAAGTACAAAATATTTCATACATTAATATGTTAGCTTAGAAAATTGGGATTACTCTTCTTAAAACAGTACAAATTATACTTTCTCACACTGTGGTCTCTTACAGCCTTAGCTAATTATTCCTATATGAAGTTCGTCAACATAACAGGAAGTAATTTCATTTGTAGCAATGTTATTTATGGACTCAGCCAAAACCTGGTCACGTTGACCTCTTAGTTTGACTATTTCAGTTCCAAGAAAAAGCAAGATTTTCAGAAATAATAATGCAAACGGTATTTTTTGTAGGCATAGCAGCTCAAGAGGGCCACGAACTGTGCGTAGTAGCGTTATTAGAACACGGAGCGGATCCAAACCATTCAGACGCTTGTGGACGAAATGCCTTAAGGGTGGCTGCCAAATCCGGCCATAGGGGAGTTGTAAGACTGTTGGAGGAGTACAATGCTAGATCACACAAAGTGGCGCATACTAGTAGTAGCGCCAATTCAATTACCTCAGGTAAGATATAAAGATTTGAATAGTTTTTCCACTTTTCCAGCTTCATTTTCTGTTTTTTTTTACATTACTTATGTACAATGTAAGTAAAATTCGATCAATTTTGTTTTTTACTCAGTGTTGAACATCATTATTTCAATTTAATCTTAAAAAACCTTGAACAAATTAATGTTTTTAACCTAAAAAGAGATATAAATCTGTCACGTCATTCAGCATGGTGACTAAACTACCAACAAGCCGTATAAAAAAGTGAATTAATAGCCTTCTCTAATTGCAATGTCTTCGATGGCTCTATATTAAAAATCTTATCTTGGATTTTGCAAATTTGTTTCTAAATATAGTGATTTTTTAGCTTCCACTGCAGAAACCAAACCATCTTGTGCCATTCTTTATCCTTCCGGAAGTACAGGTGATTGGTCTGATCAACAGAGGCGGTCGATGGTGTCGCTAGGTAATCACAGTTCCAATTCTAAATCTAGTTCCAATCTAACCGGTTCCAGCCAGTCCAGTAGGCATGGAGATAGGCAAAGGGAGAATGTGCAAAATATTCAGGTATGCTTTTAGTTATGTTTAGTATAGGTAGCACTATAATTAAGAAAAAATAAATAAGTTTTTCATTATTATTTTGTACTCATTACATCATTTTTTTTTTAAATCTTCAATTCCCCTCCTATTTCTTACTCATTTCTTCTTAGTAAGTCTAGGCTGTAGCAGCCGGTATTTTGAATACATTATTTTCGAGTTTATAATATGCAACTGCGACCTACATTATCAAAGGTGATATTGCAACGATTATAACTAACTCATCAGTGAGCAAAAGAAGGTACCGACCATTACCTTTTTAATTCTAAATAATCCATTCCAGACGATGGCCTATAAACCCCTAAAACAATATATTATGACAAAATCCTTGTGTTAATTTATTTAAAATGTTGTTACTTAAGTATCTACTGTTTTATTTATTGCAGCCCATGTCGTTCACGCAACAACTTCAGCAGTGTACGAGAGGCGGCAAAACGAGACCCCTAAGTAAGTTGTTGTCGCCTCTCCAAAGCGAACCACAAAGCCCTATATACGCATCACCTCCCTTAAGTCCAGTGAACGACCCCCCTAACGTGTTTGGTAAGTAACTCTAATTGATATTCAATATAATAATGAAAGTATTCCAAATATAAGAATTAGGGATTTGTGTGGGTACCTGAAGACAGCTAATTTAGAGAGGTAAAGCTGATTGATGGAATAGTATGGAATAGTAGGAATGGAAAAATAGTAACGATTTAGGAAGTACCTAAAGGAAAACTATTTATTTACAAATCACCTAGACACGGATGACTGATTTACAAAATTGTTAGAGGCGTATATATGTTTTAGAAAGTATCAACCTTGGAGATAAGTAGAAGAAAGTACTCAAGAATGATATAGCAATTTTCTAGTGTCGCGCCAATGATATAAAAGATAACTATAGAAGATTAAAGAAGTATTTAGATACTGATTCATAAGTTATCTAGAGAGGTAGTAACTTATCAGGAAATAGCTTGAAGTTCAGTAATTTAGGGAATATCTACATATATATGACAACCTCTGGGTACTCGTTTTATTAGCCATACATCTCTAGTGGGTAATTTAGGAAATATTTTATGATTTTTTATAATAATAGACCATAATTCCTCATTTTGGTGTGTTCCAGATTCCTTTTTAGGCGCTATGAATATCTATCAACCAGTTCTTAGGCACAATAATTTTGCGAAAGCTCCCGACACTCATTTTGCCCGTGATACTCACATGAGAATCATCCTGGGCAACACCAGTGGGTCGCCTTTTAGCAAAGATAAGAAGTCAGAAACTGCACAGGATACTCAGAATTCCAAATCAAGGTAATCAAAATTTTTGTACATATATATTGCGTTAATAGGTGTGCCGACGTCTTGAGGTTCCTAATCTCCATTCTTTCCTATTTGGGATTTTTAATGAGCGTCACCATTTCAAAATGTTACAGAACAAAGAGGCATGACCACATAGTAACGAGACTTGGCTCACACTGATGCACATTATAGAGGTAACTGGCGCTCACGAAATCGAGGCGGTGGGAGATCGGGGCAATCGTTCTTTACTTTATGGACGACCAAGTATATCCCATACTTCCCTTATTACAGCAAGTTTGTCCTGGTTTTTACAAACATCTTATTTTATCATCAAATTGATTATACACTGATGGTTCTTTAAATCTGTTTCTTGAGATAGCAGCGGTAAAAAAAGAAGCGTCGAATAGAAGTATCAGAAGACCAAGTGCATTTACTTTTTTTTCTGCCTCTAAGTGCGCCTGCTTTTAAACATATTCCCATAAAACAATATAGTTCATCATTGTCAATTGTTTTACTCGTTTTTTTTTCGGTTCTCTGGATGTTCTTTGCTTCATTTTTCATCATTTATAGAAGCTTCTTCATTAATATGAATACAAATAATATCGTTTATATTCGTTGTAATTAAAAAATCTAAAAGATGTATCATATAACTAGCATTTTCGCCATAATGCGTGAATTCGGCACGTGCAGTTAAAATATGTCTTCTTCGTCTGTTACTGCTTGTTGCAATGGGTCGACTTTCCCACTCAATAACTGATGTCGCGGTGTATTTTGGACCTACTAAACAATCTTTCAATTCTGTGCTCACAAGTTCTGCATCAGATTCTTTTTTGCTGCTAATTTATAAAGGATCCTCTTCAGACGTAGTCTCCAAGATAATGTCTTGAAAGTCGCCATTTGGCTTTTGATCACTCTCGTACTCGATTTCACAATCAGATTCATCATCACAATTCAAGGTATTGAATCCCAATCAGGATCCTTAGGAGACCCCACTTACCTAAGTAATAAAATCTTTGAACCGGTCGCACCTAAAGGTCTCGCCACACTGAAATAATCCAAGATTGGTGGCCTTTCACACACAACTAAAATAATATTGCCAGCAGCTTCAAATAATCATAATATCTTACGACTAACAGGTCTGGGGTCAGACTCTTAAGAAACTTAACACGCTCAGCCCCGACTGGCATCAATTTGATGCCTCACTAAACCGTACTTTTGGGACAGTGAGGAATCACTCTACTGGTTCACTTCAGTTTTTTAGTACGGACACCATATCATGGACTGCAGACCACGTAGCAATATAAATTATATGTTGTAAAGGTCAAAAAAGTGATTTCAGGTGGTAATAAACTGGTCTTAATACAAGAACAATACGAAGGTCTCGTTGCTCATTATCGGCCCGTCATTGGAGTGATTTATAAAGGACTCAAATTCGTTAAAATGTATCAAATCATTACTCAAACTAATCTATTAATATTAGCATGCTTACTTATATAAAGCAGAAAAAAATAGTCAATAAAATAAAATTGTAAAAAATAATAAACTTCAAGAAAACTGTATTCATGGCTGTTAAAAATGGATATATACAGACAACAATAAACTAATATCTAAATAAGTGGTGGTCATTGTTTGTATGTGATTAATTTGATGATGCCTCAACAATTTTTTGTGATAATTCGATTGTCAATGTTTTTTGAAAATTAATTATAAATGCAGAAAGGAATCCACGACTCCTGTCTTATTTACAAATGACCACTGACCACTAGACAAGAAAAAAAAAATATAACGGCGGGGCTGAACGTGTTAGTAATTTTTTATCGTTACATTGCATGTTTACAATCTACTCTATACACAGAGTAATAAGTAAGTAGTCTGTCAGTAAATTAACGTGAGTTAGGTACCGTCCAGTGACGGTTTTCTAAGTATTATTGCGGTAGGTCTTCTGGCCATACTTTCTTCAATCTTCTTTCGGGAAATGGTTGGGTGAATAATTTATTTATCAGTTCGTTGAGTGATTCTTTATTATGTCCTTAAGTAATGGGATGTCCAGATCATTGTGAAGTGTTTGGTTAGATACATACCATAGAGCTTTACTTATCATACGGAGTATTTTGGATTGGAATGTTTGAAGTATCTTCGTATTTGAAGGTTTACTACATCCCCATAGTTCTATTCCATATGCTCAAACTGGTATAAGTATAGCTTTGTACAGAAGCAGTTTATTTACAAGGGATAACTGAGACCTTTTGTTAAATAGCCAGTTCATATTTTTTAGTTTAAGATCTAGTTGTTTCCGTTTAGTGTTAATGTGCATTGTCCATGAAAGTTTTTCATCCAGATGCAATCACAAGTATTTGACAACTGGTTTTATAGCAATGGAAGTATTATTAATATAAACTTGTGGACATATAGATTTTCTTGTTGTAAAAGTAATTTGTACCGATTTGCTAGCATTAACACTGATCTTCCATCGCTTAAGCCAGTTTTGTAATTGGTCTAAATGATTTTGTACTTTTTGTGATGCTACATTGGGGTCGATATCCACTGCCAAGATTCCCGTGTCATCGGCAAAAGTAGCTAAGAAGGTATCATTGATGGTTAGAACGTCTGCTATCGAATATCAGATACTGAAATGGGCCCAAAATGGCTACCTTGAGGTCCGCCAGATTGTATTATGTGGTAATTTGAGTAGCTGTCTTCAATTTTCACCTGGAAGTAACGGTCAGTAAGATACGATTTTAGTATATAGTTGGTCTGTCAGGTGTAATTTCAGTTTGTAGAGGAGACCTTTATGCCATATTCTATCAAATGCCTGTTGTATATCGAGAAACACTCCAGAGCAAAACTTTTCTCTTCGAGAGTTGTTTTAATTATATTTACTATTCTGTGGCATTGTTGATTGTTCACGTCTAAATCCGAATTAGTGTTGTGGTATAATTTCGTTTATGGGAACAACTTGCTCGATTTTATGTAATAGTAGCCTTTCTAATACTTTCGACATTGTTGGGAGTAGGCTTATAGGGCGATATGAATTTGCTTGCCTTGCTGGCTTACCAGGTTTCGGAATCAGAGTAACTTAAGCAAATTTCCATTGTATTGGAAAGTATCGAAGACGTAGTATTTGACGTTTCTATTTTCACCTCAGAAATCTGCCGCATTCATAATGACAATTTAGAACAAATAAGTGTATTTATAAAATACCTTGTGGACGTAAAAAGTTTTAGTTAGGTGAAACTTCAATACCGATGAATTTTAAACGAATTCTTTTAAATATGTATAGAGCAAATATCCTTTTCCGTTTCTTACTCGTAACATTACATTGTATTTTCTTATTTATAGCAATCAGAAACCTAAGAGAAACGGAATAGTGACGAATCCGGCATTGCGGCTCGTTGCCAACGTGAAAAACGGACTTGACAGTGCTGCGGCGAACCTGCGCAAATCGACGTCGGGAGCGAATCCCGCCTCGAAAACCAATAGTTTCCATTGGCGTAAAGAAACACCTTTGTAAAAGGTAGAAGGGATTAAATTCACAGCCAACTAGTCAATACAATGGTAAGTTATCAGGTTTTTTATGTATTTTGTTGCAGAATGGGTATTCAAATCAACAGAATAAGCTTTTTCCTTATGTAATTTTATGTAATGTACACTGTGGATTCATAATGAATGTGTATTATTACCTCAAGATTCTATACCAGTAAATATGTAATCATTTCTAGACTGGATTATATGTCATGTAAGCGAATTTCCTATTTATGTGTTACGTTTGAATGTTTTTAAAATGGCGTACATTTTAACGTTGTAAATATAAAAATTCTAATTTATATATGGAATCTGCAACTAATACCCAATTGTTTATGAATCATTCGTATTAAATATTTTTATTAATTATATTTTATCTTTTGTTGCAGGTTATAACCTGGACTTTAAAAATAAAATGAACAATGCTAACATATAACAACACTCACCTAGTCTTAACTATATCAAAGAAATAATTTTTAATAGAGTTTAATTTATACAATAGATTTTTTTCAGACTTATGTTCGACTACATGACTCATCACGCTGTTTCGTTTTTTTTTGCTATACAGGATATTTCAAATTTTATCTAAAAACTACTTGAAAAGTATTATCGACATACATACTTTCTCATTTTTAACTCTTCATCGGTGGATTAAAAAACTTTTCACAGATAAGAATTAATCAATTGCTAAATTTTTGCTTAAACAATAAAAATCAAATTTTATCTTGCCACGACGCTTTTAAAATAAAGCGCAAGCATAGTTTAGCTCACATCTATCCCTGTTATCATATTTTTAAGATCCCAGCTATGACTAAGCTGTTTTCAGAACATACGGAATATACTTTGTAAAAAAATATCAATATATTTTACACGTTTAGGCTCTTCTGTCAAAATATATTTGACAAGTAGCAATCTTATTTTAACATTATTAACTGTATTTTGTACATTGCGGGAAAATATTCCCTTATTTTGAATATAAAGCTGTTATTTGTCAAAATATAATTACAAAACAATTAACAAATGACAGTATTACTGTTAAAATACAATTGCCAACTGTTTAAATACTGTATTATAATTTCCGACTGTCAAAAGGAAGTTGTCAAGTGTCAAAATACAGTTGTCAATTGTCAAAATAGTCATTAAATATTAAAATAATTTTACACGTATCTAGGACGTTATCAAAGCAAACCCGTATAAAGCTGAAAACAAATGCACCTACCAAATGTTCCCCTATAACGAAAACTGCAGTACATACTTCTTTATTATGTATTCAAAAAAGTTTTTTTAGTTTTTGAAACATCCTGTATATCAATATTATTTGTATATTTCGTTCGGCCTACGTTAGACTTCAACGATGTGTAATAATTTTTTGATTGATACGTTTGACTTTTGTGATAGCTTAGTGTTTAATAATAAGTAATAAGTATTTTGTAAATCGTTTGAACGGCGTTGGTTAGGGTGTTTTTTGTAGTGGTTTTTAACAGTGGTGTAGTAAAAGGCTGATGGTCTTATATTTCTCAAATATAATATAAGTATGTATTCGAGATAAAAATATTTACAGGTACGTAGTAAGGCTCTCTCCCGTCTTTACAGATACTTCTTATCTAGATCTTTATATATTTCTCTGATAGTGTCCTCTTTCACAAGCTTTGTTGTCTTTAGATTCTCTCTGAATTTCTAGTTGCAAAAGTATATTAAATAGTTCATTATCTGACCTAGACATTGCATTTATTTTACAATATGAAAACATTTCTGTGAAATTTAAACGGACTATTTGCCTAGTATGGCAAAAAGAAAGTTTTTTTATAACTGAATAGATTTAGAAATTATTCAGTTAGAGTTCTTATCAATTTTTCTGTAGTATTCTGTTACATTCCTTGTATGATTTTGTAATTTGTAAATATTACTATTGAATAGTACCACACACAGGGAAAAAAAATTAAATTCGGAAGCTGTTATCAAAATATAGTTGACACATGTCAGTATTTTTCTGCCAAAATATGGCTGACACTGAAAATAGTTATCAGCGTTTAAATATAGTTATTAATTGTCAAAATCGATAATAATAATAAAAATTCAGGTAATTGCCTATTTATACAACTTTTAAAATATATTAATCAGTTGTTGAACTAGTTTTTAATTGTCAAAAATATAATTGACAAGTGCCATAATACATTTTCTAACTTTTAAAACACATTATTTATATATATGCCAGTAGTGTCCTAACTGTCAAACTTTAACTCACTTGCCAACTGTTAAGATATATAATTAACTGTCGAAATACATTTGTCAACTGTCAACATATTAGTGTATTTAAAATAATATTAACATTATTAGATATTGATATTATTTGACACCAGTTATTTTCCTTACGTGTAGTACTATTCTCAGAAAAAGTTAACTGAAATGTCGTACATAAAAATATTGTATTATATAGATTCTTCTAATTTAGGTATGAGTACATCTAAGAGATATAAACCATTGGCTAATGTGGGTTGAATAAATAATTTTGGAGTTAAGAGTAACAAATTGACAATATTTACCTGTTGGCTAACGAGAAATATGAGATCATCGGGTAAGTTTCGAGACGTAACAATACCAATATTGAAAAGTTCTCTAATAAATTGATAAGTAATATTTTTAGGGCAATATAAAGTTTCGTTGCAAATATTTAACATACGTCGAGTAGTGTTACAAATTATTGACAAATCCAGATACCCTATATATGTTCAGTAGGATCTCAGTTAAATGAATATTTTTGTATTTATCACAATTAGTTGCTAAGGTCGAATGGTTGTAGCTCTGGTCGTATAGATAAATTACCTAATGTATTTATTTAAAGATTTTTGTAAAATAATTTTTTTTATTTCCTTTCTTTATAATTTCTCAAACGTTAACATGTCAATATCGTTCAAACTACTGCTTATATTGACAGTTAGAAACTGTATTTTGGCAGTTGCCAATTGCATTTTGACAATTGACAACTGTATTTTGTTGTAAATCGTCATTTATTTTGCTAATTGACAGATATTTTTATAGTTGTCATTGTCAAATCATAGAAATGAAAAATAATTGTCAAAACCATTTTCGAAATGGGCGTAACTTACAATTTTCAAAGCCAAAGCGTTTCTGTACTTCCTTTTCTTCATGCTTTTTACATCTTCGCAACTCTTTCAAATCTCGAAAAGTTCTTTTTAAATTCTTTGAAGCCTTTTAGTTATTTAATATCTCTAATTTTCATGATCGATGGTCTAGAATAACTAACAGAATATGTAAAACATTTAGGCTGTCAACCACAGCTCTAAGAACTTTCCTGTTTTGAGATGTTGTTCTCCAATTTCAGTTGCTCAAATTAAGGAAAGCTATGAACATATTTTGATAGGCAATACAAGCAAAACGTATTTGTCTATGTATATAAAATTTGGTAAAAAAAATGTTTCATTCGGTAAACAGATGGGTGAATGTCGACCTAGATTCGGATCTTAGACTACTTGACAAAGCATTAAACATTATAAAAAATGTGTGATAACATAAATACCACCAGCATTCGATGAAAACCTCAAAAAGAGAGGGGGAATATAAAGTATATGATTAAAGATTTGTGAACCATGAGCAAAGATAATGACATGCAAACAAAACACAAAATGGAACTGATAGCTGAAGTAATATAAATTTCAGTTTCAGTGAAAAAACCTAAAAATTTATTAATCTGTGTGTTAGGGTTCAAAAAAAATATGTTGGAGGAAGGAAGAGTTACTTTTATTTTTCACTGTCATGTTTCATAGTTTTTTAAAATACTGTTTACTTATTTTTTTTTTAAGAAAGACTGATCAATTTTTCTTAATGAAAACGACTGTATTACAACGATTTCCTAATAAACTAAGACGGTTCTGATGGCCTAATAGCCTAAGATATTTTTGTATTACTTTTGTTTTGATTTTGTAATTGAAATCACTTTGTTGACTTTGTTTGCTAAAAGGAACCTTCCTATTGCTGCCTTCCACAACAAATACACTTTGGAATGTAGACTCATCTAAATTTTCTCATTGAAATTTAAAAAATTAAGTCTAAATGCAGAGTTTACACAATTATCGATGATTCAAAAATATGGAACACCTTTAGTAGAATACTTGGTATTAGGTACGCAGTTAAAATGACAACTAATCTACCGAATAATAAAGAAATTCGTTTTTTTATTTAAAAAATGATTTTTTAAGAATGTCCATCTTTGCTTCAGTATATTTGTCCAATTGTTTCTCGAAAACTTGATCCAAATCGTTATTCAAACAAAAATTTGGGAACCTATAAATACCACGGTGTATCAAGTCTGGTGAATAGGCAGAATTTTTAAATAATTCGTCACATCTCTCAATTTTTCCATTTGTTAAAATATCTTTGTTGGCAGGGACATACTCCTGATAAAAAGAGGATTTTTTATTTTGAGGGAACGAAGTGTATTATTCACTTTTTAATTTATTCTTTATTACTGCCTGTATAGGTAAACGTAAAAGACGTGTTAATTCTTATCGATCTGAGCTATAACCTTGAAAATTTACTTATTACCAATGAGTTGTAACAATCATTAAGGATTTTTCCTTTCTGTAATTATTTTTGTATATTTTTTTATTTATTAAAAACGTGTCCTAAACTAAATCCGGTTTGAACAGAACTGTCTCGTTTTTTTCGCACAGAGTTTGTTCAAAGACGGATTTAGACCACTCCTGGGGAAGTACCCGGTATATCAATTATATTATATGCCTTTTGTATTTACATAAAGCTTTAGTTTTATACAGTTTTAAACTCGTGCACTGTATATGTTGAAACAGTATTAAATAAAAATATTTAAAATATACTACACCTTGTTTTGTTTTTTACTTCTTGCTACGAGGCAGTCTAAAAATAAGTTAGCAGCAGGCTGTGACGTTCAAGACACTCCTTTTTGAACAATGAGGGAGTAACAGCTGACGAACAGATTTAAAAAGTGCATTGACACCAACTATTGTGTAGTGTAGATAAATAGTATATTAGTTAATTTAGATCTCCTAAAGTGAAAGTCATTGTATTGTTCGGAAACTATTTTCTTGTGGTATTTTAATATTATTTAGTATCGAAACGTCAAAATAAACGCAATTTCAACTAAAATTGTGGTAATTTCATTTCAAGATTTTTTTTTTCGGTAAAATTCCAATTTTCTAAGTGCGTCTGATTGACCGGTAATGACTACCTGCAGCACCTTTTTTTTTTCGTCTTTTATGAGGGGGGTGGTCCAAATGTTCGAAACATACACCCGATCTCTCATTCACGCACAATTCTCGCGCATTCTAGCATTTTCTCACTACGACTGAATTCTTCTCTCCCTGTTCATGTTCAATCTCGCCCCTTCTCATTCTGCCTTATCTTCTTGCTTGTTCCTGGCACCCTGCCTCCCTTCGGGTCGTCTTTCTCTCCAACGTTCTCCTCACATATCTCTGAACTGCTCTCCAGCGATCTGACGACCTAAGCATCTCCTCCACCAGTTCAGTGACCGATTGCACCCTACTTCCTAGCTCTCTCTCAAGCAGGCTCCTCTATCGCATATCGAGAGTGTGTACAACAGTGTCCGATATTTCACAGTACAGGCATTTGTCATTTTCTGCCTTTTCAAATCTGTAAAGGTATGCCCTAAAGCAACCATGTCCTGTGAGCATCTGCGTAAGGAAGTAATGCGAACACCGGTAACCGCAGTCCATCCATCTTCTCAGATAAGAATCAGTGACTTCGTCCACTGCGTCACCCTTCTCATCTCGTCCCATTCCTCTTGCCTCACCTATATGGATCTCTCCCTTTCTTATTTTTTTAAACGTTCTATTGCTATGTCTTCATTTCTGCTCCCGTATATTCTTCCCCTGTCCTTCACTAGCGCGTGCATCGGAACCACCCGGTAATAGCTCACGACAGAGACTGTTCTGTATGCACATGTCACTCTTAATAGACTCTTCCTATCTACTCGGGTGAGCTGCTTTCTGTACGCCTTTGTTAAAACTGCAGTACTCTAGACAGGAGGAGCATAGAGGATGATCGATTGAAGACAACAGAATGAAGGGCCCTCCTACTCTCCTGCACATTCGAATGGTATCCCGTCCCTTTTCCTTGGTCCCTTGAGAACTATAGCCTCGGTCTTATCCGCAGCCAGTTATAGCTCATGCATTCCTCGACTTGGTCGCGTGTACGTTGTTCACCAAAGATAAGGTCCTCCCTGTTCCTTGCCACTACCAGCATAGCGAGGTCGTCCGCAAATGCGAAAGGGGTTACACCCTCTCCATATTGTTATCTCACAACCCTGTCATATGCCAAGTTCCACAGCGTGGGTCCTAGGACCGACCCCTGCGGCACTCCAGCCGTCCCGTCAACCACCACTCCTTTTTCTACCACAATTTTCCTCTGACAGATAGTTGAAGACCAAATTCATTAAGTGCGTCGGACACCTTATCTCTTGTAAGGAATTCATTATCTCTTTCCATTTTAGTGTGTTGAAAGCATTCCGGACTCAAACCACAGTAGGATTGCCCACCTCTGCTTAACCCCCACTCCGAGCAACTTCCGGAAGTCTTCCATTAGCGCATCCACCGTGCTCGTGTTATTTCTGAAATCGTACTGCCTGGGTGACAGCCCGCCTGACTCTTAAATCACTGTGTCTATTGGCCCTCTTAGAAGCCTCTCCTATAATTCACCTATGCACGACAAAAGGCAAATAGGTCGATACTTGTCTTCCCCTTTGGGAGTAGCACAAGCCTCGAGATCTTCCAATTTGCCGAAAATCGCTGAGTTTCAAGCAGTGCGTTCATATGATTCTAAAGCCACGTCGAGTCCATACTGCCAATGCGTTTTCCGCTTCTGGTGGTACTCCATCGAGTCCCGGAGCCTTTCGTGTCTTTAGAGCACTCAACGCTTCGTTGAGTTCGTCTACGGTGAAAGGTACAGCTCGCTTCGCTCGCTCGCTTAGCTTCGGCGTCCCACTGCACTCCATGCCAATGGCCGGATGGAAACAGCACTCGTGTAACCTCAAGCTTCCACCTGCAGCACCTAGATACATGTTAGCACCACGCAGTGACTTTCCTGTTGATTTTTTAACTTATATAATACAGAAAGTCATGTTAGAAAGAGTTTGTGCTCACTTGAATCATATCGAAAAGAAAGTATGTTAGTATAGTGCCAATCCATACCACATGTTAAAATAAGGGCGATTAAAAGCAACTTTCCACTTATATAAACGACTAGAAAATTTCAAAAATTGCATTTAAAGCTCGGTTGTATTATTTTAATAGATTCAGTTTTATTTTTACTTTAAAGTTACAATTAATAACTATGAGCACGTGTACATGGTTGGATAGTAGCTTCCAGTCAAAGTCAAAATTTGACCAACATATCACAAAATTTACTAGACAGTTGGGACTGAATTCAGGGTATAAATGTGGAACTAGATCACGATGAAAAACCGTTTTGGTAGTATTTAGAATTAGAACACCCTCTAATTATTCTAATTACGACTTCCAATGTATGGTACACAATAAATTTTAGTAATTTTACAAAAATGACAGTTAAAATTTTGGTGAGAGCGTTATTGACAGTGTAAATTTTGGCGAATGATAACATTCATTTTACAAATTTGAGAAACGTTATTGAGAAACTTAATGTATTACGGTGGCATAATAAACAGGTGCAATCATTTAAGTGATTTTAAGAAAATCTTTTAGATGTAATTTGTTTCTATCTGATTTTTATAGCAATTTAGAATTATTTTTTAACTGAGATTAAAGTAATTTATAGTAATAATTACGGCATTCTGTTGCTGCAAGTAATCTGAGATACTATTAATAATATTGCAAGCATTTACCTACATTTCTGTTATTTCTAGAGAGTAACGTCAAAATTTAAAAATGAATTAATTACGATGTTGCAACTGAAATATTAAATTTATGATGTAAGAAAATTGTTTAAAATAAAATTATTTAGTGAAAAATAATTAAAAATACTATAAAATATAGTATTTGTTTGTTGCTTAAATTTGTCTCATTTAGAGAGTGCTTACAGAAATACCATTTCCTAGGTATTACGCAATAAAATGCAAAGGGTCAAATGGCAACATTCATGGCCATCGAGCAGGAAGACAAAAGAGGGAATCTAATCGTTTTGAAAAGGAGACCAAAATTTATAAAAGTGGCCTCTTAATATGGAGGACATATCCGGGAATACAAAGGAGCCAAATTTAAAGTAGGTAGCTATAAAATATTTTTCAGAAAGAGTCTTAGACGAGAAAGTTTTAATTAAATAATAACGATAATAGTCTAAAATGTGACACAATTGTTAAAAAACTTCCAATATAACTAAGCTTTCATGTGGCAGTTGGGACAAACAATAACATAACCCAACTAAATTTGATTTCTTAAACAAGGAAAGTGACTCTCTTTCCTTGTTTATGTGGCCTCTCAAAATAGCACTTCCTGTCTAACAATATGTTTGCCCCCACTACCTTTACATTCCCTCTTCTGTCTTTTTGCTCGATGCTTACGGCAGATACCATACCAATAGAAGTTTGCGTACCACAGCACTTAAGTCCGCTTATAATTGAACTATACGAATACGAACACACTATTGGAACAGTTAAAGTGCTTGACACACTCTCAAACGAATCTCAGTCTCATACGACTGGTGTAAAACGAAACTTACATATTTGGTCTGCAGTTAAACATATCAATGACAAAGATCATGTTAGTGGATAGACTACATAAAAATCATCCACAAACAGTCAGGATTAACCGGTTTGAGTTTGTGAGCTCATATTTATATCTGTCGTCATTGATCACAAACACAGGGTCACTACACACAGTAAGAAATAAAACGTAAATGTGATCTAGCAAAAGTCGTAAAAAATAAAGTTGATCAATTGCTGAATATTTGCGATACTGACATACGTATGTGAATCTTGAACCCTACGACAAGCGAAAAGAAGGAAGATAGACATCTGTAAAATGTTCTTTTGGACAAGAATATTACGAATTCGGTGGACCAATCCCAGGACAAATATTTCAATTTTAAATGAGCTAAATGTCTGCAAACGGCTATTCAGCAAAGTCTATCTCCAACAATTAAAATACTTTGGAAATTTATGAGAACAGACATAAAAAACATGAAAGGACTATCCAAGGAAAGGTAGAAGGCCGAAGATCGCAAGGAAGATCTCCAACAAGATGGATTGATCAAATTACAGGAATATGGAAAAGACCTATTCCTGAGTAAAAAGAAATGACCAGAGACAGAGATCTTTGGAGACGGACATCACGATGACCACTACACTCTCTCCAGGTGGTCAGGATTGAAGAGAGAGATGCAATCAGTAATACAATTATTCTAGTGGCGAACAATCGAAACTTGCGCTCTCGCCAAAACTTACACTGTCAGAAACACTCTCGCCAAAATTATAACTGTCATTTTGGCAAAATTAAATTTTTATCCTATAATTGGAAAATCCAAAATTATTTGTTAACTAATATTATTATTAGTTAACTATTATTATTAAATTTTATTCCGTGTAATATGCTAAGGATCTGTGAATTATTTTTATGTATTCTAAATACATTATGTATAGTCAGTCAATTCACTGCATATGCATAATTTTTACTTTGAAGTTTCATTTCCTAATTTATCTGTAAAGCAAAGAACAGATGAGGCAAAGGGTCGTAAAATATGCTTAAACTGTTTACATGAGAGGCATATAAATAAAAAATTTAAATACGGAAATTGTCAAAAATGGGGATATATAAATTCTATGAGCACGTATGGTTGGTTGTATAATTTCCAGCCACTGCCAGTTGGTAAAATTTAACCAACGTAGCACAAAATAATTATTACTAAATTTACTCGACAATTGGGGCTGAGATCTGCAAACCGAGTATATGAAGCATCATACACTACTTCATATTGAGTTTGCTGTTTCTTAGCATGCTCCAAAGGTTCCTTCAAATCCAAAACACTTCTACTTCACAGATCTTGTGGAGAATCCAAATGCTCCTGTCACTCTTGCTTCTTATTTTTTGATACTCAGTTTAGTTATATTAGTGATGCTCATGCCCGTTATCGTTCGTGTAAGACCATTTAGACTACGGTTCACAGTCAAACTTCATGATGAACTGTGCAATACATTGGGTATAAAAAGGGAACATGTTCCAGTGTTGCCGTTTCTGTTATCAGTCAAGTATAGTGGCGGGCTAAATATCACTACCCTGTGATTAGAAAATAATAATCACGACCTGTGAATAACAACAAAATATAGTGTGACTGTGATTTCGGTCTTATTCTATGTCTGTAGTTCTTGATCGCTAAAACGTGATATATCACGTTCTCGTCTCAGTCGCAAAGTTGTGAAATGAGAGTCGTGTAACAGGATAACAAGGAACGAGTCTTTCTAATTAAGAATGCAAAGGCAAAGATAATACCTATTATATCGTCATTGGAGAAATATGATTAGTGTAATATTAGTACGTAAACAAATATATGAAGAAAATGAAAACAGTATTTAGAATTTCTTGAGTTTTTTGAAACTCGTCGTATTTGTATCGATATTCAATAATTTTTATTCTCATACATTTTAAAAATGCCATCAGTGCCAAATAAAAAAAGAAAAGTTTAACATACGCTTTGAACTACTTCGTTGCTCTGTAAAAATCACGATCACGTTATAGATTCTACCTGTGATTGTAGGATCACAGTTTAGCCCATCACTAGTCAAGTATCTTCACGTATAAATTCACGAGAAATATGTAACCCCTAAAGTTTTCTTTTAGTTTACTTATTCAATATATCCCAAAATATACGTCTATCTAATCTATCTAATTAGCCTTCTTCGGTCCATCTTTGGACATAGGCCTTCCCAATCCTTTTCCATTCTTCTCTAATTTTGTTCCATCTTCTTTTTGTCTTATATTGTGTCCGGCAAATCCCCATTTCAATTTTGCAACTTCTTGTCTAACATCCCTCACTTTTGTTTTCTCTCTTATCCACTCGTTCCTCTTTTTATCCATTAGTCTTATGTGCAACATTTGTCTTTCCATTGCTCTTTGGGTTTTTATGATTTTGTCCATGTTTGCTTTTGTAAATGTCCACGTTTGGGAACCATAAATGAGAACAGGGAGTACGCATTGATTGTATACTTTGGTCTGAAGATGCTGTGGATATCTTTTCTTTTTAAGAATGTAGCTTAGTTTGCCTTAGCTTAGTTATCTCAGCTGTTTGGTTTTCTTTGTTAAATTTTATAGTTTGACCCAGATATATATATATAATCCTGAACTTGTTCTATTTAATCTCGTCCGATCTTCATTGTGAGGTCTTCATCTGTATTTGTTATGATTTTGGTCTTGCTGTAATTCATATTACAGCAAGACCAAAATAATTCTTCTTTTTATCGGTTATCAATGCGATGTCATCAGCGTACCTTAGATGGTTCAAGCGTTGTCCACAAATTTTTATACCTTTTTCTTCCCATTCTAATCTTTTAAAAATATCTTCCAGAGCTTGATTGAAAAGTTCCGGTGATATTGTGTTTACCCTGTCTCACGCCTCTATTTATTTTTATTGATTTTCTTTCTTCATATACTTTAATTGGTGTTTTGGCCTCCTTATATATATTGGCTATTAGTTCCGTATATCTGTGGTGTCAATTCTGCTGTTAATCAAAGAACTTTTCAGTGCCGAATGTTCGACACTGTCGAAAGCCTTTTTGAAATCTATGAACGCTATATATAGAGGAATGTGATATTCATTTGCTCGTTCTATAAGTATTTTCATACTTAGTAAATGGTCACTTGTGCTGAATCTCTTTCTAAAACCAGCTTGTTCTTTCGACTGGTATCCGTCGAATTTTGTCGCTAATCTATTATATCTATTGGTTAAAATATACGTCTAGCAGAACCAAATTTTTTTAACCTTCTAAAATTGATCTTTTAATTGGTTTTGCTATGTTTTGGCATCTGCTAGTTGGTCAAATTCATTTAGGGCAAAACATGCCAGTTCTTCAAAAAACTAAATTTGGCGGAGTCATTTAAGTCCATTGCCAACTTTTCTTAAAATTAATATTAACTGTAGTTTTTTCCAAAATGTGGAGTCACAAGAACTTTCTCAGAAGAGTGTTCTACTTCAAAGCATATATTGTTAGAGGAAGAGCGGATGTGCGAATAGCACTATTTCAACATTCAAAATTAGCCGACTCCAGTTAATATGCTTCTAAACAGTTTTATAACATATAAAAAAATGTTTCAAAACAATTCCACCCTTAAATTAGCTCATGCAAATTTCATTCAAGAATATTATACAGATTAAGCAAAAATAAAACGGAGCATACATATTTAATACATTATAGCTGAACTAGGTTTGAATCAGTCGACCAATAAAAATAGGTAACACATTAATACCATAAATTACGAAAGTGTAGGAAATATCGCCCCAAAATCCTCACTTCCTCACTACTGCTGCGGATATCGCTCTCTGGTCTTATACTGAAATATGATGGTCGGAGAACTGGTAGACATTTTTAGGTAGGTATTTGAGGCATTCTGAAAATTGATTTAGATACCTCTTCCATAATATCCTAATATAGAAATGCAGAGTTCGCTAGAGGGTAGCTATTTTTAATGAGTAAATTTAAATATTCAAAAACTCTGAATGGTGCTTGCAAAATTATTTTTCAAATAAATACAAAAAATATGGTCGAGACAAGTTGATATTTTGATATAATATTTTTTGACGATACCCATGCTAATACTTACTAAAAAATAAATTTTGCAAATATAAGTAGAAAAAATTAAATTTATTATAATGTATATAAAAATATAAATTAAATTAATTATGTGTTAGAATCTTGTACTTATTCTTCAAACTCTTTATCTGAGCTAAAATACTTATTTTCTTCTTCTTCTTCGGACTCTCCTCGAGCCTAGGATTCCTCTGTATGATCTGTAAATAGTTATGTGTTTATTGAATGAATTAAAAAAAGACTGCATTTATAAAAAGAGCACGTAAGCTTACCTTCGGCAATGTATACGAAACTCTCTTGGGCAAACAATCTCCCTCAAACCAATGAAAATTGAATTTGTTCATATTCGCAAATATGCGTTTCGCCAAATACTCGTAATATACTGTGTTCTTAACAGATGTTGTCTCAATTCACCTTTGCACGGAGGCAAAGTAGATGGATCGCAATTTTTTAACATTTTTTTTAAAGGCTCATTTTCCTTATTAGCCTTACAATTATATTTGATGAATTTTTTTAACCACAAATATCGCACAAAAATTCTTCTAAAGTTGAGAAAATTTCATCGCGCGAACTGGTAGCGTGTGCAACTCCAAAATCCGTTACCTTCTTCTTCTTCTCGTGCCACTCCTAGCGGAGATTGGAAATCATCATGGCCACTGCGACTTTGTTAGCAGCGCGCCTAAAAAGTTCAATCGAACTACACCCGAACCATTCACGTAGATTACGAAGCCACGATATTTTTCTTCTTCCCACACTTCTTTTGCCCTGCATGATATTTCTTAAAAGTTTGTACGTCCGTTACCTACTGCTTTCTAATAATTAATATTTTAAAAGGTCTTAGCTGACCTTACAATGTCGTACATAAAGATGGCTGCAATTCCATGAGTAGCTTTTTTTATATTTGTTTATCTTTTCGAATGTCCAGTACCACCCTCCATAACAATCTCCAGGTTGTTTTAGAGATAATCCATGTTTTCAAGCATAATTATTAAAATATCTGATCGGTACAGTTCGCTCTCAATCGGCAGTCTTCTTCAATGTAAGTTAAAATTATTATTATTATAAAATAAAAATTATTTGAAGTTTCACAAATTCTAATTTTTGGATTGGATCATTCGATATAATTTTTTAATTTTTGTATCGTGTTGTGTTATTGTTCATTTACCTTTGAAGTTAAGTTGCTGTTTTGTTTTTTTAGTTTTATAAACATTTTAAATAGTGCATATCAGTCTTGTTTCCTAATTAAATTAAAAAATTTAATTTGAAGTACAAAAAAATTATTTATAATAAAAATATACACCTGTAAACCTCATAATTTATTAACCCAGCAGCGGACGCTAAGGGCTTATCAGTTCTTTGTAATTTTACATTTTTCTTGACAGCAGGGCTATTGAATTTATATTTATTTTCAGCCAGTAAACCAAAACCTTACGTTGCTAAATCAATTTTTTGTTCATTTTGAACTTCACTCTGTAAAAAGCTCACTAGCCCACTCAATCTTGTTTCTAAAGTTGTAACTTCTGCAGTTTCTCCGATATTTTCCATGGACACGAAAACATAAGATGCCATAGTCGAATCATATCTTCTGGCAAACATGACTCAATGAATCCAATATCGCCGCAAACTTGTTAGCAGTTTCGTCTAAGGTAATATCATAAAGAGCAGAAATATTACAAGGACTACTAGAAAGTCGACTCAAAATTAACTTTGAGAGCTCTCTAATGTAAACTTCAATCTGGAGATACTCTCTGCCAAACCTAGACTGCAAACTCTGAATAATTTTTGAACTCGATTGGAGGTAATTTAAATTTGCGCTTACTTTTACATTTGATGACTCTGAACTTACTGAACCTGTTCTGTCATTATATTTGTACTTAAGTTTAAACTGAATAAAACTGGACTTGTTTTTATGTTTATGTAAAAACCAGTATAATCCCGCAGTAAACTTTACTTACCACAGCTTGACTTTCAACCACGATTATATAACGTCAGGGTGTCAAGGATAAAAACGGTATACTTGTATATTTAAGACATTATGACGTTATACAATCATGATTGAACATTGAAAGTCGTGAAACGAAGACAAAATATTAACTGGGAGGGGCCGCTTTGCTAAACAAAACCACGTGATGCGTATTACCATGCTTACTGCATAACTCATAGACAATTGGCATAACCACAAAACTAGTTTTCAATGTTTTGTAGATTTTTCTTAAGTTCTGCAAACGCACATCTGTCGCCATTTAATACATCACTGCTGCCTTCAACTAAATGACACGTTAACTTATTTTCCCATCTATTAAGTGATAGCCGAACTAATTTCTCACTAAAAAATTCCCAACTTATTACGGTAACTTCAACAAAATCCCTAGTTTGCAGCTTTTAATTGTAATTTTATCTTTAGGTATAGTTAATTTAAAAATACGGCAGTATGGATAACGAACATTTGCTTAAAATAGAGCTTTTTGGATAGTTAATCATTTAACGTAGTTATTTTGTACCTAAGTTCAAAAATTATTACACAATTCCAACTTTTAGGCACGTTACCACGAAGTTATGACATGGATTATGACAGTCCATATTATGGACGTGGAGTTAAAGATTTGTTTTAAAATAGTGACGATAACTGTACCTAAAAAGTATATAAATTTTAACATTGTGACATACCACCTTAAAGGAACCTGATGATGGTTTTGAACAAAAACGAAAACTTAATAAGTCAAACAATTTATTTATATACGTTTGACATTCTATCTAATTGAAAGAAGCTTCATAGTAATGATATAAACGATATCTTCCAAACATATTTCCGATATCTTCGATTAAAACTAAAAAATAAAACAGATAATCGCAGTTATCTCTTGTTAGTACCCAACGCGATCATAAACAAATACCTCGCGTTGGATAACGCTCGATTTCGAGTCAGTTATTAACTAAACAAATTAATTATTAAAAGCGACCAATCAACTATATATAAAAGAAATGAACTAACAAAAATTTACAAACCACGAAACAATACAAAAATAGCAATTACATATTTGAAATATTAAAAATATAGGTTTTGTCTCTTTTTGTACAAAAACAGTTACTGTGGGAGATGTAGGTCACGAATCACGAACATTAAGGTTTTAGCAACAACTAGTCAGTAGCGGATTTTCAAAAGATGGTTACTACACAAAAAGTAATACCAAAAAATTAGTTTTCAGTAATCAGGTCGAAAGCCGTTGTCGAAATACTGTTAACAACTATCAGTTGTTAGTCAACAACCGCCAAACTAGTCTACAACTTTCAAAATACGGTTTCCGGTCCAAGTAATTTTCAAAATACAATCTAAAACCTGTAAATAGAGTCACTGTCTATCTACAGTTGATGACTGTCAAAATTGTCAAGATATAAATAGTTCAACTCTTTAGAAATTTTGTTTTTATATTTCTTAAGCACAGCCAACTGGATAAGTACAAAAATTATGAAAATTATTTAAATAATATATTGATATCTTGAATGCGTCTTTAAGTTACCGTTCTTTGTCGGGCACCAAATGTTACCGTATCAACTGTCCCTGGAGATACACGATGAAAATCATGGGGACACTTAAAGAAGTTTACAGTAAAATAATATCAATCCACAACTATTACATATACAGAATTAAAATATACATAATGGCTGCTATGAAGAGTAAAAGATAAATATAGCTACTTCGCTATAAGTAGATCCGGAAGCCATTCTACACCACACTCTCTTCCGCTGACTGGACTAGTGTTTTTTTATAATTTTTACTGTAGAATTATTGTAACAACATATACAAATTTTACAAACCGTGTAAGACTCTACATCTCCCAAAGTGAGCAACAATAGCAAGAAATAAATTATAAAATTTCTTTAGAGTCATACAACTGTCAAAGACCAAAGATTTTTTCGAAAAAATCGTTGGATTTTTGATAAATTAATAAAAAATAGTAAAATAATCAATACAGTATTTTTTAACTAAATAACTTCATGTTTAAATAACAATGAAACGAGAAAATTATACATTAATATAATAGAACAAAAGTTTTGCCAATCGATTTTATGCAAATCGTAAAATAATAAAAGAAATCTATCACATCGTTAATATCAGACATTATCAGTGGTATAAGCAGATATTGTGTAAAAAAAAATAGTAAGCTAAGACTGATAACAACCCTTAAAAATTTATGGGCATAACTGTTATTATGTATTAAGTATAGAAAGAAGTCTCTATTCAATAGACATACTATTAAATTTTTTTTGGTCCGTCACAGACCTTCAGTGATCCTGAGGCCTGTCACTGTTTTAAACTTCACTCTGTCATTTTTCAACTGTCAATCTACTATTTAAAAATGTTTTTAAAGCATGAAATATTACTGTCACTGTTAGGGTTATGATCACCGATCATTTGCGTTAATTTCTGTTGTCTTTCTACCATCTTAATCACTTGGTACTTAACAGCATCTTGAAACAACAAATGAAAATGATACATTCTGTTTTATATTGATCATGAAAAGTGTTTTGTACTTCCATTCTAATTTTTGAAATGTCACTGTTGAGGTTATGATCGCTGTAACATTCGCCATAACTTCTGTTGTATTTCTACCAATTTAATCACTTGAAAAAAAAAATAAAGGCAAATGTAGACCATGCAGGCGCTACATGATCTAGTTTTACCAAATAATGAACTAGATTTTGAGTAAAAAGAATCTATAAAGCATTTCTATAAGAAAGAGTAATCCAGAGATCCCAAATGCGATTTAGAAATAAGGAAGCAAAGTTACTACATTACATACACAAACTCGCAAATACCACACTAAAAAATTAACGGAACTGTAAAATATATAATTCCAACACTATTTTACGTATTGCCCTACAAAAAATCGGAAATATTCATAACCACAAAATGCCTTTTTCGCATAAATTCTTTCAGGCAAAGTACAGGCTGCAAAACAAATATAGAGCCTGGAAGCTGCACAAAAACAGGGTAATGATGTATTTATTTACGTAAACATAGGCAAAAGTTTATCATCAACTGATAATGTAATAAAAATTTCAACATAAGAAATACAAAGCTAAAAAATCAATCACAAAAATATATTACTAAGTCGCGACTACGTGTTTTGGGATCAACACTCGTTTAATCAATTGTATTATCGTTGATTTATCTAAAAATATAGTTTTCTGAATATAATTATATGATTAAGTCTTACAGCATTGTAAGTAAGACCTAAGTAGAAAAAATAATATGAACATAATAGTCTCCATATAATTAATGTACGTGTGAAGCAATCGACATATTTCTACATTTTTGGATAACGTTAATCATTTCCTTTTTATCATCATTTTATTTAATGGGTCCAAAAAATTTTTTGTTTAAGTTGACTTTTAAATGTTTTGGTCCTTCGAGCCGCAACCTTGCTAGATGACATTTTTTTGGGATTGTGTCATTTTTTACATACTCGATTTTATAACATTCAAGTCGGATTTATTTACAAATGACTGTAAAAACGATAAGTCGTCTTGTTTTTGTGTAAAAAAATACACAAATGCTAAGTTCAAAAGAATGAAGTTAGACTAACTTGTGGAAATTGCCAAAAAATTTACAATTTAAGAACATATACTAAAGCAAAATAAAATATGAGAGGAAGTGCTTCACAGCCTGGGAAATGTGCATCCATTTAATATTTGGTAAATTTTATTAAAATACCTGCAGGAAGCACTTTTGTGAAAAACAATGTTTTTCAGTAATTTATCTATAAAATTATGATAAACTTTATGCCCTTCATAGTATATGCCAGAAAAAATGTACAAAATTTAATTAGTAAGATTCATTACCACCATTTTTGAGAATATTTTTCCTACTACATACATTAAAATGATATTTCTTTTCACATATTTTACAAAGAATTTAGGAGAAAAGGCCTGATCTGTCGAATGTAATTCATGAAGCCTTCAATATACTCTAAAATGTATGATTAAACAATAACAGACATGTACATACCGAAAAGTGAATGTATCTTCTAACTTGGTGTTAGTTTTAACTAAAAGCTACACTTAAATCTTAACGCAGTGTATTCTGTGGCACACTAAGCCAAACGATCTGTCTACAGTTACCAGGTAAATAGCGAGACGGGGCAAGTGCATGCTCTGACCAAAAAAGCGCCTTCCTATGCACCTGCCAAATGTTTTGGTTAGTTTATCTAAAAGTTATATGATTATAGTTTTATTATTAGTATAGTTATTGATTAATTAGTGAACATATGTGTGGAATATAAAGACCTCTTCTTCAACAAAATAATGCAGACTATAACAATTATTATAGCAGATAGTTCACAATGGTCCATAAAAATGTGAAGAAGAAACCAGTTTGGATTTTCAAACTGTTGGGAAAACTTCTCACTCCAAGTATTATGCCAAAAATGTTACGACCAATAAACATATATGTTTCTGTCCTTCGTAGATTTCGAAAAAGTGTTTGGCAGTGAAAGCAGTTATCATATGATATTTAACATGTACTCGGAACTATTTTTGAGAAGAACATTAGACAAAGTCACTGTGGAAATAAAAGTTATGGCATCAAAATATGAAACATCAGATAAGTAGATGCACAATATTGATCGTAAACTCAGACGGTTTACAAAACTTCTTAAACCAATTAAATTACACATGTTAGGAATTCGGAATCAAAACAAACCAAAAAGGCAAAAATACTAGCACAGGTAATTCACTACAAATACTTGTACTACAAGACTGTTGGATTATTTGGACGGAGTGGGCTATTCGTATGTCAATCTGCAGCCTAGACTATAACTTGTATATAACATATATGGTCCATCTTACTTTATGACGTTGAGACATGAACACTAAAGACTGTGAGCTTTATTAAACTAGGAGCATTCGAGGTGTGGGTTTATCGTGGAAACTTGGAAATATATTGGACATCAAGAATGTCGAATCAAGAAGTTCTGCAATGAATAAATAAATATAGGGAACAAGAAAAGCTAGTTATCTGGGACATCTGATGAGACACAAACAATAATAGATCCTATAATTTATTATAAAGGACAAAATAGAAAGAAGACGTGGCATTGAAAGAAAAAAGTTGTCCTGAATGAAAAACATGATATAAATGACCGGGGATAAGCTTTGAAGAACATATACAAGCAATAGAGACCAGGTAAAGGTTTGTCAGCGTAATTGCTATGTATCTCATTTGAGAAGCGTCCGATAAGTACTTAGCCTCACCGCCCCGATGGTATCACTATCCCCAGAGAAATCTACTATCGTCTAATACATTCTCTTAGACGGCTAACGTAAAAATTTCAGCCGAATCGACTCATAGTTTTGTTTTGACAACAAAGAAAAAGAGCAACATCAGTCGGTATTTCGATTCATGTTTTGGAAGGAAATCGCGCAGCCAAATCAAAGAGCGCTTAGTACGGTGACTCTCCTCCTTCGATGCCAACCATAAAGAATTGGTTAAACGAGTTTTAATGTGGTCCCACGTCGGTTTTAATGAGCCATGATTAGGTGCCCCGAAAACAATTACCACAGACAATACCGTGATAAAAACAAACAATCTCGTATTGGCAGACCTTCGACTGAAGGTGTGCGAGATAGCGAGACAGTAGGCATCTCGAAAGATTGTGTGGGTCATATCCTGCATGAAATTTTGGGCATGAGAAAGCGCTAGGTGCGATAGGTGCACGGTGAGACCACTTCAGAGCAGTGTTTCACGCTGTTTAAGCGTAATCCCAAGGAGTTTCGTAACCGTCGACGAAACAAGGGTCCATTCGTACATAACAGAGACGAAGGAACAGTCGAAACAGTGGACGTCGCCCGGCGAACGTTCTCCAAAGAAGGCAAACTCTGTCTTATCGGCCGGAAAGGTTATAGCCACCGTTTTTGAGATTAACAAGGTGTGATCTACATCAACTACTTGCAACAACGGTCACAGTGCTCTACCGTATTCTCCAGATTTGGTCCCGTGCGACTTCTTTTTGTATCCAAACTTGAAATTTAAAAGCAGAAATTTAAGTCGAATGAGGAGGTCATTGCCGCGACTAAAGCCTACTTTGCAGACCTCAAGAAAACGTACTTTTCAGACGGGCTAAAGAAGTTGGAGCTTCGATGTGTCAATTGTATTGAACTAAAAGGAGACTATGTTGAGAAATAAATTGCCACTTTTCCAAAATTTTCGTTTTTCTTTTATAAGCTTTTTCTTTTATAAGCTAAGTACTCATCGAACCGCCCGAAATTAGTCACAGAATAATCTGAAGAAGGGAAAATCTCCGGAACTTTACGGAAAAAAAACTTTACGTGCGGATGGCATACATGCGAGCCACATAATGCCTCTACCAATGTACGGATGACTCGTTAGTCTGTCATTGGGTAGATACACTACTAAGTTGTTAAGTTTAAGTTCAGAGTATAAGTCTTAGCTCATACATCCGGTCGCAAAGTATTAACCGCTCCGTAAACCTGTTTCAGGAATGTATCAGCTGAATATATGTATACCAAAAGAATTGATTGTCAGTCGTATTTCAGAAAATTTTAATGCGCATCAGCTATATACAGGCTTTAAGAAATTCTAGGAACTTGAAGAGGCCATGTGTACTGTAGAAACTTGTAAGCTGTTATATTTACATTAACGTTTTTCGACACCGTAAGTGTTCAGAGATGTGCTGGAAGTATCTCGGAGCTATTCGGGATCAAAATTAGGTTGGGTTAGGTTATGTGGTAACCATAGACATGTAATACAAATAGACTGAGCGTTGCAATACAGCGTCGTTCCTCCAGTGTGACAGAGAAAATTGACGCAAGACAGTCCCTGTATCTCTTTCTAATGGGCCGAATTTTTTGATCACGTGACCTAAATGACCAATGGGAAGGTCAAGTGGTGGATAAACCCGACCCAACAGAAAAATATTGAGTGACTGCTTTGCGTCAGTTTCCCTGTCGCACTGAGGGAACGGTAATGTATACATGAATCCTAGAAGACAATCTCCCTTTGCATCAAACAAAGTGTTTAAAAGCCGACCAGTTAGTAGAACATCATACAAAAATTGAAATTTGTAAAGCAGCAATAATACCTGTAGTGCTCTTCGAGCTACTGGGCTTGTGTGGAAGAGCTTGGAAGAAAAAATATGGTGAGATTTATCGACAATCTGAACTGTAATAGACAATGAAAACATTAACAAACATGAAAACTATGCTACAAGACAACGTGAAAATGCTACAACAAGTAACCTAGAACATAGAAAATTTCATAAGAGCAAAATTAACGAGGTGAAAGTTCTGAGATAATTGGGATTCAGATGAGACATTTATTTCTTATTTGTTAATGTCCTTAAAATGTTCTTTATGAAAATAAAAAGAGTTAATAAAAAAAAATCATGTAGTTTGGTATACTAAAACTTCAAAAACCGTCAGAAAATCATTCACTTTCCGAGCAGTTTCCAAAATTGCTTTTAAAATAATATGCAAATACAAAAGAACTAATAAGTTAAAGGAGAATAAAAAATTAAAAACTTATTTCTCTCTGTTTTTTAAATCATCACTTTTTCATGCAGTTTTGTTGCCGTATCTACTACCACACTAGCTTGAACCGTACTTAAAACTAATCAGTGATAACGTAAATTTAGACTTTACAAAGAAAACATCATTTCACAGTTAACATTAGCAAATTTAAATTGATATACCGGGTGTCTCAATATATTTTCCCTGTCTTGAAACGTAGCAGGGCTATTTCAGATCTCATACTGTCAATTATATAAAAACATACCATTTTGAAGATTCAGAAGTGGTTAAAATAAGTGAATTCGTCTTTTGGGGTCATTGGGAGTTTTTAGCACTTAATTTTTCAGGTCATTTTTATAATAAAATTTAAATCAAAAGTAGGGTGTATGTGTGGTGTTTTATGAACATACCAGAATGACTTTCATAAACGTGAAATATGCTCTCAATGACAGTAACGATTTTTCTTTATATTAATATTAGTATTAATTTAATAATAATAGATTAACATTAAGTAAAAATCTTTTAAATATAATAGCTTATTTTGTATTGTAATGAAGATGAAGTGTTAAGATTTTTCAAAAACCTTAAAAATTATAATATTTCATAAAAAATGTAAATAATTGACCAATTAGTGGGACAAATTTACTCTATTGACAAATCTCAATCTTTTTGGTTAGAAGTGGAAGAGAAAATGTTTTTATTAGAAAGATAAAAACATTCTATAACCTTAACTCTTAATGTTTTCAAGGCACCCCTAGTAGTTTCATCTAGTACCACCTTATAATAGAGTATGTGCTACTTTTAAACTGTTCCAAATATAAAATAAGAGAAAATATATCGAACACCCTACACATTCAAGTTAATACGAAAGTAGATAGGACTTTTTCCTTAGATATATAACTTTATACATTAGAGTTACAATCAACAAAATATTTTTCCAACAAGGATCTCTTGTCTGCCTTTAAAATTTTAAATCTGTTGCAATGCTTGTCAAATATTGGCGAGGGGATGGTATCGATGGGTGCGGGGATCTTACTCACTGACTCTGTGAGCTGTGCCCAACTCACCAAGAAGTTGGACCACGTGTTCTGCTGCTTTTCCGTTACGGAGTCTGACGATAGAAGACATTCGGCTCTGATCAGTAGTACTACTAAAGCTGAAACGCCGAACTAAAAAAGAAAACAAAAAAAATTTTAAACTACCTTACTTCATTGATTCCTATGAATATATTCGTCAGTCCCTGTGGCTATTTACGTGCACAATTAATCTAAATATTTAAATTGAAATATGTTGTTCCAGTGCTTTTCAAGCGACGCGTGATTTTGACCCACAAATGAATGATGGTGATAGCTAGATTTCGGATAATTATACATTTACAGACTTGTATATGCATATTTTTACAACTTTTATCGATAAATACATATTGGGCAACAATTGAAGGGGTTAGTGCAAAAAGTAGCCAGGTCCACATTTTTCTAGAATTCAGTTAAGTAGCGACATCTATATAAAATCATGTTTACTATAAGCTGGCGAAGTCAGATTTCTAATAAAAAGTGTCTTACTGGGTAAAATCCCATATCTTAAAATTTTAGGAGTTGCTAGAAATCAAATTGTCCAAGTCTATGGACTTGACAATTTGTTGCACTGACACGGGTATTCCTAACCTACAAGTTTGTTGATGAAATAGATTCACGTGTAACTTTGATCTGTGAATTTTTTGGAATTTTACGAAAGTACCGCAGAGAAAAATGTCTGATTTTGGTAAGAATATTTCCATATTATTTATGATATTATATTAAAAATAAATAAGAAGTTTAAATACATGAGAAATACAATATTAAACAATAAGCATAGCTTAGTAAAAATATTGATTTTAAGGTTATTTGTTTAGTAAAGTACATTTTTTATTTTAGAATCAAGTAGTTACAGTGAAGATGTAACCTCGGGAAGTGAGTATGATCCTCACGAAGGCACTTCTCGCAATAGTATACCTGCGATGGTTAGTGATTCAGGTAACAGCAAAAATGAAGGAGACGTTTTAGAACCAGAAAATGTAACCTACAACTTTGTTCCTGTTGGAGGGGATTCCGAGAATTTGCATTCTGTTTCAAAAGGAAAGAAAAGGCTCAGAAACCCAGAAAAGTGGAAAAGAACTTTAAAACAGAAAAATCGTTTTATAGAAAAGAATAAACGTCGCGACATTGGCGTTTAAAGGTGTAAGTATGCAACTTCTTTGGGTACCGTGTCCGTATTCAGACGTTGGCCGTCATCATGTTTACAATTTCCTGAAACCTTTCTCTGTCGGCTGCTGCGCGAAATAATTCTTCTACTGTGGAAACACACCATTGTCTAATATTACGCAGCCATGAAAGTTTCTTTCGACCAATCCATCTCTTTCCTTCCACTTTTCCTTGTATTATAAGGCGAAGTAGATGGTATTTAGGTCCTCTAATTATATGGCCGAAGTACTGTTTTTCTCCTCTTTATGGTGTTTATGAGCAGACGTTCTGAATTGATCATTTGAAGAACATCTTCATTGGAAGTGTGCGAAATCCACGATATCTTTAGGATTCGTCTATAGCACCACAATTCGAATGCTTCTAACTTGTTTAGCATTGTGGTTTTTAACGTCCATGTCTCACAACCATACAATCGGATGGACCACACATAACATATCAGGACCCTCTTACGAATATTCATCGACAGGTTTCTGTTGCATAAAACTGGTTTCCAGGTCATAAAAGCCTTACGTGATATTTCGATCCTGGTTATTATCTCTTGCAAGTATGCAACTAAGCTAAGTCATTTACAGCAAGCAAATATTTTTGAAAAGTACTGTAGTCTATCTACCCATTCAGAATAAACAATTTATTTACAATATTGTGTCAAGAAATTTATGAAAAACCTATCACGTGTAAGGAATTTATCGGAACATTACCCTGTAGTTTCGCTGTTATTTTATCCAGAACTAATGAGAATAAATAAGGACTTAGCACTAAGGCTTGGTGCAATTCTACTTTAACATGAAATTTATCAGTCTGTCCCACACCTGTCCTAACACTAGTTGTTACTTCCTCATACATTCTCTAACAATCTTACATATTTTTACATATTCACCAGGGATTCCTTTCTTATTGAGTGCCCACCACAGAATCTCCCGAGGAACTCTATCATATGCTTTCTCAAGATCAATGAATACCATATGAACGTTTGTTTTTTATAAAAACTCATTGGGAGACATGGATGTTCGGAAAATCGTTTTTTTCGGATAATCGAACTGTATTGATATAGCCATACATATTTATCCACACGTGAATGAAAGCCATCTTTAATGACAAATAAGATTTAAACAAAAAAGTACAGTTTTATTTAAACAAAACATGGTCTAGGTTCAATATTGACGAAAATTAAAGATTTTTTAGCGTTAATTACTAACACTTAAATAATCTTCAATTCTGGTCTGCCGAAGCAAGTCTACCCGTCTAGGAGCTGCTAGGTAACGTAGTTTTTTAAGGACAGGTCTTTTTCATTCCAAAATCGATGAGCTGGGGCGTTATCAACAAGCAATAATGTTTTCTCTCTTTTACCATGTTTTAAGTAATTGATGAAGTTTCTATAAAACATTTCATGAAAATTGTACTATCCATTCAAGCACTCTTTGCGAAGTGGAAACGAGAGGCATCGCAGACATATTAATGTGTCCAATCACGTGTCCCACAACTTTTACCGATGACAAGAATGGACAATCAGTGGCTGCCAGTTGCATTAGCACAAGCTAAGGCAGTGATACGATGCTTGCTTATTTTAGGACCAGGTGCTGCTAATTCACGACGTGACGCAAAAGTTTTCATTTTAAAATTGAAATTAATGCTTTTGCCTTGAATTGAACTGCTTTTTAACGCAGAATCAGGTCAGAAATAGGTTCTCCTTAAAATATTTTTTGAGTAAACCACTTATATCTATATAACCACTTATGTGAAACACTTAAAATATAAAAAGATACCAGCAGCCAGTACGTAAAAAACAAATAGTTAAAAATTCCAAAACTAAAAGATGGAGAAAGTGGAAAAAAAATCAATAATATCGAAACGTTTACACATATGTGTAGAATACAGTTCAGTACTCATGAAAACATAGGTGCACACTATTTTTTTTAAAGCCACCTATGTCGAAATAGCGAAACTACTACAGTCGCACATCATTTATGTGCGCAATTATAGTGTATTTTTATGTATGAGAGAGTAATAAAACAATAAATTATGTATGCAAATCCCTAAACTGTTGATACGGGTGACTCAATGAAAAACAGATATTTGTCAACAAGTTAACAGAAGTATATAGGAAAACAATTTTAAATTGAGTATGACCACCAGGTATAAAGGTTGGAGCAGAATAGAATACAATAGTTGTGAGGGTTACTAATCCCTAAATAAGGTTGCCAGTGTCGGAGTGATGGAGGTTAACAGGTACTAATGAATTTGCAAGAAATGTAAGATGTTTATTTTATTGGTTATATATAACCAATAAAAGTTTAATAAGTACCTACCTATTTGCAAAATAAAGTTTAATTCTTTAGATAAAATAAAACGTTTTATTTTATCTATTTGCAAAATAAAGTTTAATTCTTTGCCTCTTTGCAAAATAAAGTTTAATTTATTTTGTAAATAACTTATCTACTGGTTTAAACCCACCATCAGGAAAGGGACGCAGGCTGATAATAGTACACATTGGCAGTTCAGACGGTTTTGTTGAAGGTGGTTTATTAACTTTTGAATCAACTCGTACCGGTGACTACCATGAAGACATGAACGCTGATGTCTTTCAAGAATGGTTCGAACAAATGATAGATCTTCTTCCTAAGAACTGTGTAATAGTAATGGATAATGCAAGTTATCACTCCAGACTTATAGAAGGACTGCCCACAACCAAGTGGTTAAAAAAAGACTTGCAGAATTGGCTGAGTTCAAAAAATATTACGTACCATCCCGGATCTACAAGAAAGGAACTTTATTCGTTGTGTGCCCTTCATAAAGAAAAATTTTAAAAATACGAAATTGATGAAATTGCCAAAAATCGTGGAATGACAGTACTTAGATCCCCACCATATCATTGTGAATTAAACCCGATTGAACTGGTATGGGCACAGATAAAGAGTGAAGTTTCAAGAAAAAATACCACTTTTAAAATTCATGATGTTAAACAGTTGTTTTTGGAGGCCGTAAATAATGTAAAACCTGAAAACTGGGAAAAGGCAGTAAATCACACTATTAAAGAAGAGGAAAAAATGTGGAAGCTGGACAATATTACTGATAAAATGATCGAGCCAGTTATTATAAATCTTGGTTCTGAAAGTTCATCTTCTGAATCTGATTTGGATTTGTAACAAGTAGCTGTAAGTTTTATATTAATATTTTTATTCATCTATTTAACATACCTTAGACGGTTTTAAAAACTCTTTTTCTCTTTTGTAATTTTTAAAAATTAAAAAAAATGTGAATTTTTTAAAACCCTTTTTAATGTAGGCCAGTCAGTTCTAATATAGTGTGTGATAAAAGAGGTCACTTTTGTTTACATACACATAACACTTTATAACACTGAAATAATTCATTTATTTTTTACAATTATTCAAAGTAATTTTTCAATTAATCTTGAGCACGCCCATGGAGTGGTCGGAGCTACCAGTTAAAATTATGCTAATTACTCTCTCGTTCATAAAAATAAACTATAGTGATGGCACATTTAGAAATAGAAAAATAAATTATATGTGCACTTCGGGACTGACGAGGATATATTTAAATATTACATACATACCTTATTTAATAAAACAAAATATAAGGGAGACTTGCCCACGTGGCTCAAGGGAGTACTTCTATTGGACTCCTGCCTGACTACTTCTACTAGTCCCGTCGCTATTTCTAACACGTCTGACATATTACTAGACTGTACATATCTAAAACATGTTAGTGAATAAATAAAACAATAACAATTTTATTAAAAATAGTTTACCTTTTCAAAAATGGGTACAATTTCGGTAAAATGTTATCACCAGCGGTGTCTCTTCTTCCTATGATGGGTAAACTGAGCAAAACTTTACACCACAACTCCAACAGTTGGCTTGGGAACATGTCTAATGTCAGATGCGGTAAAAGTCTTAATAGCAGCATCTGAAAACAGAGTTGATTAAACCAAAATGTATTACATTTTAAGGCAAAAAACACTTTCAAGCTTAATAATACGGGAAAGGTCCTGTAAGCATTGATTAACGTTTACAAGGACAAGGTTAAAGTTTATAGACTCGACCATAGATAGCACTGTACAAATAAAATTACTGGTTTTTTATGTTGGCAGTCCAGTTTCGATAGTAACGGAAAAGTTAACTCCTGAACAGAATTGTTGCACCACTTGGTTTTTAAAACTGACAATAAAAAATTTGGTTTTATTCAACAAAACGAGGTTAAAATCTTAGATTAATGAAACCGGTAGATAGAACATATAGATAGAACTTACAATATTACACTGTTATAGATCGCCATCCGGTAATATTAATATTTTTTAGAAAATCTTGATTCTGTTTTAAATTTCGTTTTATAAATTAATATAAATAATAATATAAATTAATAAGTTGTGTAAGAGCATGACAAACTTTAAACTAAACTTTTGACTGCACACATTTTCTATTCAATTGAAGAAATCCTTCAATTTTAAATATTACTCGTTTTGTTGTTAGTTTGTTTAGTGTGTTTGTTAACTTGCTTGTTTTATTTAACTGACCAATTCTATACAAACTATGTTTGTCTAAAAGGAGACAAAGTATTTATTTATTTATAAAATTTATTTCTCTCTTGAAGAAAAAAATATCACTAATATCTGCAAAACTTGCTAATCTGCGAATATTGTATACGAATAAGTACACATATTAGTTTTAGTTATTGTTTTAAATAAATTATTTAATAATTAAATACTCTAAATCGTCGTTAGTTTATTATTCCCAAATTGTCCTGAATACGTACCTGTCACACCTCCCACTCATTTGTCCTAACTAGAAATATTTGGCAGCCTTTGCGCATCTGTTTGTTGCCTGAATGTTATATCTTTCCTTTCATTAATCTAAGGTTAAAATGAACTAGCCTCAGGCATCGGACTATATTTCTAATACCGAGTGTTCCGAGCCAAAAAACAGCTTGAAGCCTTCGCTGCATTCATCTGAATACATTTTGGAAGATTTGCTCTGCCTTTTTCCCACTCCTCATGAGCAACTTCGACGAAATTTGTCTGTCGGTATTCTTATCTTCATTATACTAGTTTATATTAGTTTCTTCATTAGTAACTAGCTTCTTTTTCAGGTTTCAGATACTGAGCACATTCAGACACTAAGAATGGAGTGGACATGACTACATTGTAACAAGGGTATCGCTTTCAAATGGACTCTCGAGGGGCCGAAACGAGAGACGAGTGTAGTTCAATGATGGCGTGTACATTTTTAAAATAAGGAAAATCATTGTGAGGACTAACTCGAAAGGAACCCTTTACATAAGACTTCTTTAAACGTACTAATATTGGAATAATGATCTTATGTACCTATTTATATTTTTATTTAACTGACTAATTTAGCTGATTTACAGCAAATAATAATAATAGCCCGGCAGCCTAATGTAACCTTAATTTTGAAAAACAAATGTGCCATAATAATAATAATAAAGTTATTAAATACGTCTTTACAATCTTATAACCTCGTTGGACGAAGGGTTTCACATGTACTTTAGGAATGGGAAAATAACAACAGCAACAAATTCATTAGAACTATATTAGTTATTATTTAAAATAAATCTGTTTATGCTGATTCACTTCCAGATGTTAATTCACCATCAATACTGTCTTCTCCCGGAGTAATAATAATGGGCTCGATAAGAACATCAACACGCGTGGCTACGTCTCACATTTTATCTTCTTCTTTCTGTGGATGCTTAATGCATGACTGCCAGTTGGAAGCGGTTGTATTTTGTATGGTGTGTTCTAATAATAATTTGACATTTTTGAATTTGAAGGTTATGTTTTTTTGCGCTATCTTATTTTTTATATGTGCCCATATCAGCTCAATAGGATTCAATTCACAATGATACGGTGAAGTTATTAATACGGTTATGTCATGCTCACGTGCCATTTCGTCTACTGCAAATCTGATATATGAAGTCTTTTGCTTGCGTACTACATCAAATAATCGAACTTTTATCATGGACTGGTCAAAATCTATATTTTTGCGTCTTAGCCAATTTACTATATCTGCCTTTCGAGATGCAGAAGTCAGTATTTTTTCCATACGATGGCTGTGATAAAGTGCATTGTCCATTATAATTACCTATCCAGATTCTACAAGAGTTAGTATAGAGGAAAAACCATTTTTCAAACACATCCGAATTCATATCCTCACGATAATCGCTTATTTTGTTTGAGGTAAACACATTTAAACCACCTTGTAAGAAACCTGAATCACTTCCTATGTGCGTAATAATGAGGCGACTTCCTTTGTCTGAAGGTGCTTCTAAGCCGGTTGAAAGTCTCTTATTAAAAGCCTGTCGCGAATAGTTACGTCTTGCCATACTTTGGATTTCGTATGACCTCTATTCAACCACGCTTCGTCCATACAATAATTTTTTTTCCAAGACGTCTAAAATCACGAATTTTTTGTAAATATTCTCTCCGCCATATCACTAGTTCGTCTCTCTCAATTAACAAACTTTTCCTACTTCTCTTTACATACCGAAAATTCATTTCACGTAATGTTCTTTGTAATACCCGCATGGATATTTTATTTAAAGTATCATTGATTATACTTTTCGTAATATTGTCAAATACAATTTTTGTACGTCCTTTGTGAATATGTTTTTAAAGTGGTTTATTACCTTAAATTATTCGGTAAACTAATACGAGCTGATACTTTCGTTAAATCACTACACAATGCGGCGACGTCCTCAAAAATTGATTTATCATTTGGTTTTCTTTCACAGATAACCACCTCCTTTTATCCGGTTTATTAACAGATGTACTGCATGTTGGTTTTGATGCCATGTTACCCGACTGTGCGCTCATGAAATACTTCTAACCACCTGATTTTAATATTTATTTCCACTATTTACCGGCGAGTTTTAACAATTATGCCGTATTGCAATAAGAATATTAGTTTCGAAAAAGATAACACTGTCCGCCTGTCCCTCTCTTGACATTCAGTTATACCTCAACGACACTGATAAGCTGCACGCGGTACTAAATAATAAAGTTCGCAACAAGGCGAGTATACTTCATCCAGTTCGGACTAATTTCAGATATAACCAACAAAAATGATAACTAAGAAGTAAATTTGTATGCTAATAAATAAAAAATATATAGCCGCTTACTATCAAGTGTTTACGAACTACAAAATGTCTGCCCTGACAATCCTATTGAATTTAGATTACATACTTTTGCAATTCGTTATTTTGATTCACCAAACCAGAGCAACATAAGAAATTAAGGGTCTGATAGCAGTTTTATATGGTTAAGCTTTCAGACTCCATGTTTTGACACAATGCCAAGGTCCCCTATAGTGCCCTTGTTTCTTTATTGATGATATTTGTTTTCTTCAAGAATAACTTAATATCTACTTAATATTTTCCGAAAATAATAGTGTTACTCCATTCATAACCGGAGGTGCAACTCTTAGTTACCATATAAATAGTAATTGAGTTGAATAGCAACTAAGAGAAAGTACTTTAGCAACGGTCTCTGTTCCTAATATGTATTAACTGATAAAATAATTTTTTCATAAAAGACATTGGCTTCTTGAATGACGAATAATTTTTTAGTTTGATGAAAGCGTGCATAGGATAACATAGCAAGCATCGCTTAATCATCAAAAAGATTAATTAATGAAAAATAAAAATAAAACTTTTAAAATCCTCTGTAACGACCAATGGCAGAGATTACAGTATCATAGGCAGGAAAATAATGAATCTATTCATATAAGAGAAAAAAAAAAGAAGATGTGTGGAGAGATAAAAATAAGCGGCTATATTTTGTCGCTATATTTTGAAGTATTCGCTACAACTTGTTATTCACTGTCTAAGAGAAATAAGGAAAAATAAGTTAGCTTGCAATCTTAATCATATCTATGATCTTATTTTTGTTCTCAATTAATGCATTTAAGTTTATATATGTACAGGGTGTCCCAAATTGGTATGTTTTGAAGGGTATACCGAAAACTAGGAGATAGAAAAAAGTAGTAAAGATGTCATGACTTCTTTTTTCGTTAAAGTAATGCTTGCCCAAACAAATCATCAATAGCACCTCACAGTAGCGAAATACAGGGCGAATATTGAAAAATGTCGAAAACGACAGGGTTAAATATCATCTTTATTAATAAAAATTAAAAAAAGATTTTATTAGAACTTTTTATAGAAATATTATGGAAACGTCCAGCGAATTTTTGTAGGGGGTCTCACTAAAGAAATATAATACCAACTTATGTTTTTTATATGACTATATACTTTGACATTTTTCATTCTTAATTCTCTTTTACTGATATGACATAATATATATCTATTTTCAGTTTTTGAAGCTACTGTGCAGATAATATGTTTATAGTTGATGTTATGTTATAGGCTCTTAAAAATAAAACACTCGTATTTTAACATTTTATTACGAGGATATTAATCCCTGGACAGTTTTATTTAGCAAAAATAAAATCAATACCTACCTAACTTAAAAGTAAATACTTACTGCTAATTGTTGGTTCAAAGTGAATTATTATTTTTAAAGTATTGTTTCCATATTTTATAAATAAAATTGTCACGAAATAGAACACACCGTATTTTATTACATTTTTCGTTTCTATTTATAATTTTTTATCGGATATAATATTATTGTCTTCTATTTTTTTATTACATATTGTTTTGAAGCTATTTTCTTCTGACATTATGTGTATTTTCTTGTTACTAGTTTTATTGGGAATAAGCCACAATTTTACTTTAAAATAAATTTATTTTGACGTTTAGATTTCCGTAAATTGCATTATTTTTTTTTATCTAAAATAACATATTGTTACATCTTGTATAAATATTCATTTGGTAGAGTAGGGTATATTAACAGGTAATATGTAATAGTGAAGGTAATATTTAACGATGAAGCTCGCATATCCAGTGCAGGAATATTAACTGATACAATAAACTATACTTCATCTAATTTACATAGTGGTGCACGTCTTCAGCGTCATAGCCCGTGACGTCACATGATACCAACACGAAATATTTAGGCGGTAGGTGCGTTCTTTTTTAAAATCACTTTGCAGAATACACTGGCATTACAGCCACTAGACATATTTTATTATATACGCGTAGAACTAATATTTAAAGATTTCTATTAATGTTAACTTAAAGAAATAGACAACAATATGTTTCATTTAATTTGTATAAATGCATTATAAAGCGTTTTTATGAAGAACATTTGTTCGGAACACACTGTAACTGTAATCGAACGAAGGTGAAATTGTGGCATAAATTGGTAACACTTATTTGACAGTTGCGGTGTTGACACTTTTTGTACTTTATTATTTTAAATTTTAAAGTGAATACCTCTTGTTTTATATTTTTACCTACTTAATAAAATCTGTTCTTTTTAGAACAAAATTAGTGTGTTTAATTTCAAAAATGTCACGTAAGAATTTAAATAGTCGTTGTAAAGAATAATAATAATTATGTGACCTATTTGATTTAAAATGGATTCAGGATTTGTTTATACTTTGGCAACTATGTCAACTTCGATCTCTGACGTAGATAATGACACACAACGGTTTGTAAATTAGATGGACTGTATATTGGAATGACTCAAATACTTACTTAGTTCAGGGGATCAGAAGGTAAGAGAGATTCGGTTTTAACGTTAGTCTTTTGTTAAGCATAATAAATTAGTTTATCTTGTATTTGATGATAAACTAACCGCTGTCGGATATATAGGTATCTTAAAAATGAACTTAAATAACATTTTTAATGAGAAATACATATTTGACAGAGAGGAATACATTTTTGTTTTAACAAGATGGAGCACCTGCTCATAATGAAGACTTCGTTGGAAATTATTTAAATGAAAAATATCACAATCAGTGGATTGGAACTTATGGTTCTTGTTCACCAGAACTCAATCCTGCTAATTTTTTTATTTGGCGATTTAAAAAAACAGTGTTTATAAAGCTGGCTTTAATACTAAAGAAGAATAATTCCAAAGCATTCATCAGGCATTTAGAAAAATAAAGCCAATGCATATACTCAATTGAGTAAGATCTGTAAGAAAAAGGTGTCAATTATTATTATAACAAAACGGGGGCATTTTGAATATTTATTATAATTTTTAAATTTTTGTAAAATGAATTCTAGTTGTTCCTTTGTGTATTATTGTTGTTTTTATGTTTATTATAAAGTTAATATTTTCGTAAAATTAATTCTGATTCTTAAGTAGTTTTTTGTTGCTGGTAGATGTGTTATTTCCATTTTTTAAGTGGATTGATCTTATTTCTGGTAAATTAAACTGTAAATGATTATTATCCCAATAATAAAATGTAAAAGGTTGCAGAGTAACTCCAACGACTGAAAATAGATGCATAATATGTCACATCAGGTGAAAGAGAATCAAAATGCAAACTATAAATGGCAAAATATATAGGGTGTCCCATATAAAAAAACATAAGTTGGTATTATATTTCCTTGGTGAGACCCCTAAAAAAATTCTTGTACGCAACTGAACGCGTCCATAATATATCTATCAAAGGTTTAAATAAAGTTTTTAAAAATTTTTCTTAATAAAGAAGATATTTAACCCTGTCGTTTTCGACATTTTTTAATAATCGCCATGACATCTTAACTATTTTTTTCTATCTCCTGTAGTTTTTGATATACCTTGTAAAACATACCAATTTGGGACACCCGGTACATTATACTTAATAATTTATTACCAGCAGATATTTCTGCCCAGTTCCCACAGACATTTATCCAGAAGAAAATAAATACATGTCTATATTTGAACACTTACCTTTCCTTTCCGAATGTTAAGGAAACTACAGATCTTCTCTTCTTGTACAAAACCTTGAAAAATCTTTACTATATAGTCGTATTGATTTTCTAAAACAATTTCACTTTCTAACTTAAACAGTCTTAGGACTTCTCGTTTTTGTTCTGGCGTGGGGGCTAACTCCAACTCTCTTAATCTGGAATAAGGACAATTTATATAGAACCATCGAAGAAAACAAAACATATATAATTTAAGAAGGCCATGAAACAGTTTATTTGTATGTGTCTGTAGTAGTATAGTCACCATGTTGAATGACGACCTTTATTTTAAACAAGCATTTCTGGGAAAATTAAGTAAAAAATGGTATTCAGTAAGGCAATTATTACCGAATATTACTTTCATAAACATATGAATGGCAAAATGAAAATTATAAAATGATAGTTTTCAGTAAACAGAAAAATGATTCAGTATTTGTGACATTTTTACCGGTAAAATAAAAAGCATTAGCACTTAAATCCGACCTCCAATTAGTTATTTAATTATGATTTAAACTTTAATTATTAAAAATACCATGTTTAAAAATTAATCGTTTTGGAACTTTTGCACATGCAGTGTGATAAGTGAGACAATAACAAACATAGGACCATGCAATATACAAAACCCTGCACTATACTACTCAAGTAATACAGAATCACAATACACACTCAACAAGATCCCCGACACGGAAACGGTGTAGGTTTCATAATTAAAACGTAAATTAAACAATATGTAAAATCATTTGTACTACATTAAGGCTGAAGTTTTTTTTACAGTTCCTATGAACATCCACTACCGATAAAGATTTCTATCAGATTTTCATTTAGTTACCATTTTATCATTTATACGGCAAGATTAACAAACGTAAATTTTTGTATTATTTTTACTGTAAAATGCGTGTCTGCTTCTCAAAATGAATTTAAACCCGTAACGGATACCCTCCGGTCCTGTGGACCCATCGCCATTGAGATTTAAGCGTACTTTAACGAACCTGAACTGATTTTGGGTCCGCGGGACCCGAGGGTAGTTGTACCGTTATAGTTTTTGTGAGATTTCATAAAAGGAAAAAAACATTTTAACTTGATATTATTAATTTTTAACTACTTAACTAAAGAAACGAATTTTAAGGAAATAAGCGATCACGACACATCCAGTGATATTGAGTAACAATATGATGATCAAGACTATGATTCTGATTAGAGTAAATTAGGCGGAGTAAAAAAGAAGAAATAATAGGGGGTAAATACCAAAAAAAAAACCCAAATGCGTAGGAAGGAAAGAAACGGAGAGCGTGAACCTGGAACAGGAGATAATTGCAAGCTGAAATGAATATATATATATATATATATATATATATATATATATATATATATATATATATATATATATATATATATGTTGTAAAATGCTGGTTTTCTTGAAAACCATTGTTTTGGCGACGTTTCGGCAAGGTCTCACTTGCCATTCTCAAGCCTGGTGGATCTACTTCTCGTCGTTACTCGATTAGTACTGTTATAGTACCAGTACTAATCGAGTAACGACGAGAAGTAGATCCACCAGGCTTGAGAATGGCAAGTGAGATCTTGCCGAAACGTCGCCAAAACAATGGTTTTCAAGAAAACCAGCATTTTACAACGCGGAGTCAAACCCGGAAAAATAGTGACAGCATATATATATATATATATATATATATATATATATATATATATATATATATATATATATATGGGAACAACACTCACGAGTACCTGACGAAAAGAAGAAAATATTAAAGAAAGGATAGTAGAGGGAAGACAGGTGATAGGGAGTCTTGAATTCGGTACGGTGGCAAAAAAAGTAAGAACAGAAAATGAAAAACGAATTTACAACACAATATTAAATCCAGTATTAATCTATGAAGCTGAAGTCTGGCAATTAACCAAGAAGTACAACGCTAAACTAGCCACTGAGATGGATTTTTGAAGAAGATCAGCAAGAAGATCTAGATTAGAATACATAAGGAACGACTACATCAGAGAACAAATGGGAATAGAATAGAATAGAAAAGAATAATCGTAGATGACATCGAAAGACAACAGCTAGTATGATACGGGTACGTAAGACGAACGGAGGGAAGAAGAATCCCAAAAGGATTTAGAAAAGAACCCCACAGAAAAACGAAAAAAAAAAGGAAGACTAGCAACCACATGGATGAAGGGCATCTCTAAGACGATGTCGGAAAGAAATTTAAGAGATGAAGACCGCCACAATAGAAAGAAGTGTGTTACTTACCTTTGTTTCTGCTTCATTTCTCTTAACTTATCCATATTGCTTATATACAAAGGATTATTGATATCTTCCGCCTTAAGCAGTAACGCGTACAATGCTTCCAGTTCTAACAACAGCTGCTTCGTCTTCCTTGTGTCCCTCGGTACCTGAGGACTGTCAGTTTCTTTGTCAGGAGTAACGATGTCCATGTCGATGATTTTTCGAGGAGCCGTGACCGACCCACACTGAAAATATATGATTAGTTAACCATTTCTAGCTTATTTTATATACATATGTCTAACACATGTGTAACTTAATATATATATATATATATATATATATATATATATATATATATATATATATATATATACAGTAGACTCCCTCTATAACGAGAACTGAAATGGCAGACTAATTACCTCGTTATAAGCGGATCTCGTTATATCCAACAACAATAATACTGTGCATACATATGAATATGTAGTTTTCTAAAACATTAACTTTCTATAGTGAAGCCATCCGGAGCAATATAAGATGCCAATAAATATTGTTTGAATGGCATTTTTAAAACAAAGTTGTTTACTTTTATTGTCAATGAAACGCATTAAAACAAAAAAGAGTTGTTTACTTTTACTGTCAATGATATACGTTAAAACAAAAAATCTGTATTCTTTAAATATGTATAAAGCGTATAAAGTTATTTTGTCATTTTTGGCTGCTTTAAATTGTCCAGTATTCTATCTATCATATTTTCTAAAGATGTGAAACAGTTTTATGCTTCTTCATTTGTGTTTTGTCCTTGGATAAAGTTTCTGACAACCTTTAAAACACTTTCCACATCTTGTCTATTAGGACCCATATTATTAGGTGTGAATGGTCAACCCCGTACAATGACACTTATAAATCATAAATTTTACATTTCCGACTAAGAATCATAAATTGTAAGAAGTTTATTGCGGGCGGCCCGCAGTTAAAAAGGGTATTTATTTATAGCTACGGCCGGGCCAAAACGTAAAAAACACGTTTTTCAATCTTATTTTTTCTCGTTATAAGCAAATTTACCTCGCTATAGAGGGTTATAGTTCAATAGAAATTTCACGGGACATCTAATGTACCTCGTTATAAGCGAAACCTCGTAATAACCGTGTTCGTTATAGAGGGAGTATACTGTATATATATATATATATATATATATATATATATATATATATATATATATATATACCGGGTGGTGAATCGCCAAACGGGCCATAGGAACCTCAATGGGAAATTCTAAATTGTTGAATTCCTGCTTCCCTAATTATTTTACATCAAAAGTTATTAAGAAACTTTTTATAGAGGAGTGAAATCTGCATTAAAAACAAGTGTTAAAATTGTTCTACGAACTAAGCGTAATCCAAAATTTTGCAAAAATATAATATATTTTTTCAGATTTCGCGTGTTCTGTGCTTGCATTTGTTGACCGCTACTTTTCTGTTAAATGAATTTGGTACAACATTAGCCAGAACACGTGGCGTTATTTTTGCACACTCTTCAATAATTCGCATTTTTAATTTTAATGCTTCTATATCTGTAAATTTTTGGTCAGAATTAATTTTTGATTTTAGATAAAATAATCGTTTGGAGCTAGATCTTCCGATCTCGGGTGCCACTTAATGTTACAGTCAGGTAACTATTCAGTCAGGAGCTATTTCTGCAAGTCTGGGTAAAATCTCTTCTTGTAGAAAGTCTAAAAAAATTTTTGAATTTAAATTTTGCTCATAGAAAAAAAATGGTCCAATAATATTGTGTTTAAATATTCCTAACGAGACATTTATTTTTCGACGATATTGGGTATGGCTTTCAATAATATCCTCAGGCTTTCCTGTCGACCAAATCCTTTAATTTTGAACATTTGGTTTATTATTGAATGTAAATGTACATTCATCACTAAACAAAATGTTTTTTTTAATTGTCTCTCTGCATTAGCCCTCTCTAAAATTTCATAACAAAAATTCCGCTCGTCACTCAACATCTCCTTCTCTTAGTTTTTAATGACATTGAAATTTAAATGAACGGAAATTATGCATTTTCAAAATTTTTAAGACCGTGGAATTATGAATATTAAACCGGTCTGCAATGGTCCGAGAACTTATTTCAGGATTTTCTACAACTGCTATTAATACATTTATTTAATTTTGATTTTCTAAATTTCTTGGTAACTCAGCAATATTGTTTGTACATGTACAATTGGAAATCACGGTCCCAGTATTTTCAAAATTTTGTAAAATCCTTTAAATTGTTGACTGACTTGGAATTGGTTTATTGCGATATCTTACGCTAAATAAAGAACTGACAATTCGCGCACGATTGCCTGAATAAAACATTTTTATTATTGCTACTTTCTCCTCAAGTGAATGCATTTTTAATCAACTTTATTGTTTTTTAAACAATAAATCACAAAATAAAAATTTTGGCAATTCAAATATTGTCAAATATCAGAAACATCAATATGACCAAACGCAACATGTCATACACATTCTTGCACAGCGTGTGGCCTGACTTTAAGGGGTGGCCTGAAAACTGTATTATATTTTTGCAAAATTTTGGAATATGGAAATCTTGAAATAATAATTGTTGCTAATTTACGGTGTACCCCAATACTGAATTAATAAACAATAATGTCAAATTGTCAGTTTCTGACAAATCAATCATGGCCAAATCACAATAATTATTGGTAAACGTTAAAATATCTAAAAGTCAGGCCATGGAGCTGGGGTATCTACATTGTATAAATGACGTGTACCCTATCCTCCATGCTATGGCATGCTGGACGAGCCATACAGTCTGTAGTCAACACCCCGAGGTGTGAGCGGGAACACAAATTGTATCAATACTCATACGCTTATGAAACGCACCTGGCGGATCATAAGGGCCTTCACATTTTACTCTGTTTTAACTTGTCTGGAGTAAAATGTCTTTAATCTTTCCTATCAGCCTCTCTTGGCTAACTCTCGTTTTTTTCCGATCCCGAATGGCTATTAGGTTTCCGAGGGCAGACGGGTCACTACATTTACTCCTACTACATACTCTTCACAAATCCTGGTCCTCCAAGTCTGGGGGTTTGAACGATGGGCCAGCACCCCTTCTTCTAGAAAAAAGTTATTTGCTAAAAATTTCGATCAAGAGCCTCGGAATAAGGACGGAAACAAAAGACGACGACTGCTACGAAAAAGGACTATGAGATTGGCCACATGGAATGTACAAGGTCTAAGAACCAAGGAAACTGAAGTTTTTCAAGAATTAGAACGACAACAAATAGACATATGCGTTCTTACAGAAACAAAAAAGAAAGGAAAGGGAAATGAAATCAAGAACGACTATATTCATTTATACAGTGGAGTTGAAAAATCATTAAGAGCAAAAAGAGGTGTGTCTATAGCCGTGCATACAAAACTCAAAAACAATATCAAGAGTTGGGAAGAGATAGACGAGCAGATCATTATGATGGATCTTGAGAAACATGGGGAGACGATAGTTATAATAGGAGTATATGCTCCTAGTGACGATCCTGATACAAAAGTTAACGATGAATTCTATGACAAATTGCTTAACGTGTTGACCCATGTAAACCGATCCAAAGAAATATGCCTATTAGGAGATTTCAATGCTCGGGTAGGCAAAAAATTACAAGACAATGTGGTAGGAAGATATGGTGAAGACAAAATAAACAACAACGGAGAGCGACTCATTGATCTTTGTGAAACATTACAGCTTAAAATAATGAATGGATTTTATCAGCACAAAGATATACATAAATTTACCTGGGAACAACCAAAGAAAAAGATAAAATCTATAATCGACTATCTCATCCAACCAGAAAACAAAAGGCTCCAAACAAATGACGTAAGGGTGTATCGTGGTGCCGAATGCGGATCTGACCACTATATGGTGGTCGCAAAAATAACCATACACTACAGGAAAGTAAACAAGAACAAAATTGAACAGGAGAAGGTAGCAGCTTCCACAAAGATAAGATATAATATTGATAGCCTCAAACAAGAATCAGTACAATTCCTCTACAAACTTAGACTAGCCTCAAAACTAACTCACTTAACTCGAAGAGAAACAGCCGAAAAAGAATATCAAGATATAAAAAATTGCATTCATCAGGCGGCCAAAGAGGCATTGGGGTACGAAGAAGCTGACAAAAGAAAAAATCCTGAGTGGTGGAACGAAGAAGTAGGAAAATTAATTAAAGACAAAAAAAAAGCTTATCAAACATGGCTATCCACGAAAGACTCAGAAGACCACAGAATTTACAGCAGACTCAACAGGGAAGCAAAGAATTAAGTCACTAAAAGAAAAAACGAAATGTGGGAAGAGAAATGCGAAGAGATGGACCGATGTTTAGGAGGAACCAAAGTGACACAAGCTTGGAAATTCATAAAAAGTATTAGAAAAGAAAGAAAAGATGAGGGAAATATAAACCTGATTCAAAATAAAAAGTGGGAAAAATATTACGAAACGCTATTAACAGAAAGTAGGCACGAATTTATGGAAAGACCTGACCATATCTCAATGACAGAAAACTCAGAGGTGCATAAGATAAACAAAGAAGAACTGAAAAAAGAATTGAAACAAATGAAAAATGGAAAAACACCCGGGCCTGGAGACATTCCCATCGAGTTGGTGAAACATGGACCGGATGCTCTTTTGGAAAGCTTAGTGAATATTTTTAATAAATGCTTAATTGAAGGCCAAACGATTCCAGACGATTGGAATTTGGCCCACATTAGCCCCATTTATAAAAAGGGAGACAGAAAAGAATGCGGAAATTATAGAGGCATTAGCGTAACTAGCTCGCTGGGAAGGTTATATGGTCGTATATTGAAAAGAAGAATAGAAGAGGAGTATAAAGAAATTGAAGAACAAAGCGGCTTCAGAGCAGGAAGATCGTGCGTGGACAACACATTTACCCTTCAACAAGTAATTGAAAAACGAACAGCTCGAAACCTCCCTACGCATCTGGTATTTATAGATCTGGAGAAGGCTTATGATACAGTTCCTTTAAAACTCTTATTTAGTGTCTTGACGAAAACGGACCTTAGTAAAACATATCTAAAAGCAATACTGAACATCTATAAATGTCCTCAAAGCACTGTAAAAACAGGAAATACTTTCTCAAGGGTATTTACAGTAACGAAAGGCTTGAGACAAGGATGTTGTCTTTCCCCCACCCTATTCAAAATATATATCCAAGAAGCACTGCACCAGTGGAGACAAAAATGTGCGGGAATGGGGTTGAAGCTTAACAACCATTATCTGACAACGCTGTTCTTTGCAGATGATCAAGTACTAATTGCAAGCTGTGAAGAAGATGCAGATTATATGCTTAGAAAGCTCAAAGATGAATACGAAAAATGGGGGATGAGTATGAATATGTCTAAAACAGAATATATGCGAATAGGCAGTGAAGACGAAGACCCGGATTTGGAAATTAGACAAATGAAAAGGTGCTACGAATACAAATATTTGGGAAGTATTATCTGCAGTAAAGGAACAACGGAACGAGATATAGACTATAGAGTGCAACAAGGCAGGAAGAGTGTTCAAATTCTGAATTCGATACTTTGGTCCAACAAAGCTACTATGAGAACTAAAATGACTATCTACAAAGTAATTGTAGAGCCCATTCTTACATATGGAGCAGAATGTTGGCAAATGACAGTAAAAGGAAAGAAAAAAGTTGACACGGTTGAAATGGACTACCTAAGAAGAGCTTGCCGTATATCAAGAGTAGAACGTATACCTAATTCTGAAATTAGAAGAAAAACAGATAGAGTACATACAACTTCTGAAAGAATAGAAACTAGACAGTTAATATGGTATGGACACGTACAGAGGATGGACGACAACAGATGGCCAAAAAGAGCTATGGAATACAATCCAAGTAATAGAAGGAAACGAGGAAGACCAGCCAAGTCTTGGATACAAGGTGTTATGGAAACCATGAAAGACAGAGCCATTGATGAAGCCACCTGGAGAGATAGAAAAAGATGGCGATCGAAATGCGGGAAGCGGCAGAAGCTGTAGGATCCCCGCTTATATATATATATATATATATATATATATATATATATATATATATATATATATATATAAAATATCTACCAAATTAATACTTTGATAGAAAAATAAAAATATCTAGAAAACTGATAACTTTAGGTATAGGGAGTACTTCATAAAATTTGAAGTACGATATTAGTACTTTTCGATAGTGATATAAAATACCACTATAAATAAATTTTTATAGTGATATAAAATTACCAAGAAAATAATGTACTTGCATTTTGATTTACCCTGTATTTGATTTAACGAATATTATGAAAACGAATGTTTTATAATTTTTAACAATTATTAAAAAACTATGCTTGCAATAGATCAATGTTCCTATACTCCTTTTTAATTATACAGGGAGAACTTGATACGATTTTCAGGTAATATTGGTTATAACTTTTTAAATACCCGGTATAACATAATAAAACTTTACATTGTTGTGATGTGAAAGTGAAGCAGATTTCAAATTTAGAATAAAATACAGGGTGTCCCATTTAAAAAAAAACATAAGTCTGGTCTGCCACCATCTTATGGAACACCCTGTAAGATTGTAACTAATTTTAAAATGTGGAGTTTAAAACTGCCTACAATTTTTGTCAATAACTTTTTTTTGTAATTTTTACTATAACAGATTTACTGAGCTTCCTCGCACTAATCAATTACCCAGTATATATATATATATATATATATATATATATATATATATATATATATATAAATATATATATATATATATATATATATATATATATATATATATATATATATATATATATATATATATATATATATATATATATATAACATGTTAAAGTTACTTCTATAATATAAAATTTATACATATTATATATCCAGTTTGAATTAAGTCTCAAATTCATGACTAAACGATTAATACTAAATTTTTAACAGAAATGTACAATTTCTTGAGTTAATAAAATAATTTGAGCGCAAATAACAATTTCTATATATCTTAGTAAAGTGATGCATGCCATAAAATGTTCACGACTATAAAAACTAATCGATTCTCTGGTGAATTTTCACCCAAAGCACGTGTATGAAATAATATGCAAGTAAATATGTTACAAAATGTTTACGATTGCATGTAATAAAATCTATATATAGATTGATAATTTTAAATATTTTAATTTATATCCAAAATAGGTACTCACCTGTAACTTGCCTAACGAATTTTCAAATTGCAAAGGCGTATAGACCCGTGGTGTTAGTGTATTTGCATTTTCTTGCCTATCACTGTTCCTGTGTTGCCTTTTATGATGTACGTTTCTTTCGTTAGAGTTTTCTTTGTTGTTACCTTTCAATTTCCTCTCCTTAAAGATCTTAAAACAAAGAAAGGGTAATTTGTAAGATAATTTTTTTTTTTATTTTTTTTTTAGCGATTAAATCTTCTAAAAACTATGGCCAATAAAGAATGGGGTGTGAATCGCCAAACACTTTTAATGTTATACAGAACATTAATCAGATCAAAATTAGATTATGGATCTAGTGTGTATTCTACAGCCACTAAGACACTGCTAAAAAACTTGACAGTCTTCACAACCTATCTTTACGTATAATATATGGAGCTTTTCGCACAACACCAATCGTAAGTATTTATTGTGAAGTTGGTGAACCGTCCTTAGACGACAGAAGACTTTATTTAAGCGTAGCATACGCCGCAAAAATCAAGTCTAACCCAAAAAACCCTACTATTCACAATTGTTTTACAGAAAAGTTCCCAAATCTCTTCATAAATAAGCCAAGAACTGCCAAACCTTTCTACGCAAGGATTAGAAGCTATTTAAATCAATTAAACTACACGTTCCCAGAAAGCCTCAATTTGCTTACAGGTAGCGTCTGTGAGAGTCCACGACTCAACTCCGTACAACAGTATAGGAAAGATATAACATCGTAGTAACCTGAATGATCCCAATTTTCATTGACGTTCGTACCAAGGTAGATGTATGTTTTTACTCATTCTATTGGTTGACCATTCATACTGATTCTTTCAATTTGTTGTTCCTTCTTAGAGATCATCATACATTTTGTTTTCTTAATGTTCAGTGGAAGTCTTCTCTGACTCACTTCTGTGATTCTATTTATTAACTCCGTGTACCACCGTGTCATCCGCGTATCTGATGTTATTGATTAATTCTCCGTTAATTCGAATTCCAGCTTCAACATCTTCTACTGCTTCTTGAAAGATTTCCTCAGATTATATGTTAAACAGCAGGGGTGATAGTATCCATCCGTGTCGGACCTAGTCATGTGTAACACTGTGTGGTATGACACTTTTGTGCTGATACTTTACGGTGCGTCATGTGTATTGACACCGCGACAATAAAGTGTCATGACACAGTAACACCATCGTAACACCCCGAGTGTTCCCGAGCAAGGCAATTCACTGCAATAGTGCGATTTGATACAAGATACAACAAAAAGAGACAGTATGATCCTTTGCTTTGTGTCCTTTGTTCTCAAAAAGGTTTTATTTGTGAAAAGATCAACTCTCGGTCAGAGTCTCGCACAACTATTAAGTGAATGCAAAACAGATGTTACAGCTTCTTCATCTGTTTTTACAATATCTGTCCTTCTTTCGATGGTTTAGCAAAATATTGTCGTTCTGTAAGGATATAACCAGTCTCTTTATTTAGATTATTTTTTATGGGCCACTCACTTGAATTGATCCCAAATAAAAGTTTATACTCAGATATAGATTATTAATGTTTTGACCCAAATCAATTTTAAAAAGAACATTTTTATTGAAGCTTGAGATATTACAAAAGTTTGTAAAAATAAATTTAAATATAAGTAATTACTAAATAATTTTAAAGTGTTTAATAATCACAGATCAGACATAGAATATCTTTGTAACCCATTTATTAAATTTAATATATTTGACATTTTCATTACAGATGTATAATGTGTATCTAATTTCAATAAATTTTTATGCACAAATATCATGCTTCAGATATTGTGGAATAGAGTACTTAGGTATTCCATTTAATAGATATCCCACATAAAGGATTATCAAAAGTACTACACGCAAATATCAACAGCACCCTCATTTGCCAGTATTTCCATTGTATTAACTACAATGTTATGTAAATCTGAACAACCTGTTAGGTATAATTCTTTGAACAAAAGGTAACTTACATCTCATCCCACACGTTAAAATGTTAAATCTCTTTAAAATACCAAAACCTCTGTCATTCAGAATTCTTGACGCAATTTATGATAGATTATACAGCACTTCGAACTGCTGAAGATTCTACAATGGTAGTTGAGAACTTAATATCCACTATTTCCTAATAATCCATAGTCCATAAATTCCCTATTTTATATACCCATAATATGTAAAAGTATTTAACAACTACTAAAATAGCTACTTCTAATAATTGCACTTTCATATTGTACGAGTATTATGGGTTATAGTACCTATTCTTTAAATGAGAAAATAATTAAATTCAATGTTTTACTCTTTTCAACGATCTTATTTTAATTTTTATTATAGGATCCTATGATAGGTAACAAATACAATTTATAGTGTATAGATTATTTTTATATATACAAAAATTTAATGTCATTCGTCAAAATAAAAGAATAAAATCTGTGTTTGCAATAACTCTCCATTGATGACATACGCATTAGGGAAGGTTTAAAACTTTCAAGTAGTGTCAATGGCTTACTGTGTTATATGACACAATAGTGTTGATACAATAAGCTGCGCCAGTGTTGCTGTATCAACACCCAAAAATTTAGTGTGTTACCCATGGTTAGTCGGACCCCCCGTTTGATTTTGATATCATCGGATTCTCCTGCCTCTGTAAGGATAGACGATGTTTAATTCCAGTAAAGATCGCTAATAATTCTTAGATCACAGCTGTTTATTCCAAGATTTGTTAATATCTCCACCAGCTTGTCGTGTTTTACCGTATCAAATGCTTTATGGTAATCAATGAAGCATGCATAAATATCGCAATTCACATCACTCTACATCGTTGAAATGCACTAGCACTTGTATGCTAAAGAGAGCCTCTCTCGTACCCACTGCATTCCGAAAACCAAACTGTGTACGGCTGATTTTGATTTCACACTCACGACAATAATCACATATGTCAGTCTCAGTTTTTTGAACGTATTAGTTTCTCTGAAAAACTTAAAATAGGCCTTGTATTTCATGGTAAGATTATTCCCAGTAGTGTCTTCAAACAACTTTTGAAGCTGTTTAAAAATGTTCTTAATCGTTAGGTCTGGGTTGTCGAAGTACAATCTGTTTGTTTTTCCAGGTGTGTAATGACTTGGTTTATGTGGAATAGATTTTGAATGTTCTAAAGGCACAGAATAAACATCATCTGAAATTTTTTTTTGGTTTCTGTGTTTTCCACGTTTTTCATCAAGTGAAGTTTTCTAAACAATTTTTTTCTGTAATATTCTTACACGCTTAACTCCCACTTGATGTAAGTCAACAAAAAAGGAATGGCGCACGGGCACATGCACAATCACAACCAGAAGTTTTTAAGCTTGTATTTCCAGTGATACTGTCTGTTAATTTTGGGATTTTCTATCTTTCTATACCTTTCTGAAGGCTCCCAAATGCCACACAACCTGCTAGAAGAGTGTCTTGTTCTTTTTTTAAACCATTATCATAACAAGAGTCGAATAAACGCTTTTGATCTTGCGAAGTTATCTTTGCAAAACATTTAAACTTGCTCTGTACAGTTTTTCCCTAAATTTTGACACATACTCCTGTCCACTCGGTCTCTTAGATTTTGCCACGTTTTCTTTCCAATGGTCTTTCTGAACAATTTTCTTTTTGGCACCTGTTAACACCGTCTTATCTAAAATAGCTTTACGACTAGCCATTGATTTAAAATACACTTAAACTTACAGTTTAAAATATAACATAACCTCAATCACATTGACAGAAATTCACCAAAACAGAGTCGATTTAAAGACACAAATCTTTCTCAGCTGTGCCAACACTTCACTAAAAAAAGTGTTCTACCAACGTAAAAACCGTAATTTCGTAGAAAAAATTGGTAGACTGACAGAGAACAACATAAAGAGTTCAATTCTGTGTTCTCCGAGAGAAGGACCCATAGGTCTATAGGCCCTTATTCTAGCCACCGCCTCAATTATATTTTTGAATATTTAGACATTTATAGATTAGTATTTGAAAATAAAAAGTTTGTAATCAAAATTAATGAATATACACTTTGTAACGATGTGCATCGCCTCCGTCCCGTCAGCGCTTCGTACACACGCACTCCCACCAAAAGTTCCTCCTCCATCGACAGGCGCAGAGGAGATGGAAGGCCTACGACGATATAAAACAGCGTACTCTACAAGAGAGAGTCGAGTAGTCGAGTTCCGTTAGAGTTCTGTTCTCGTGGTAACTCCACCGGGCCTCTGATTTTTAACTAGAGGCCAACCGTCCGGAGTACAGTTAGAATATTGATCTGATAACAACTCCACCGGCTCTAGGGTATTGACTGAAGGCCAGCCGCTTCTGCTAGAGTGTTGATCTAGTGGAAGTTCCGTACCCGGTCTTGGAGTATTGATCTGAGACAGACCTATTCTTTCCGGTGACTAAGCACTGATTAGTCGCTGTCCGAGTGTTGATTGGCCCGTTCCATCTCTATTCCGGTAACTACACCGTAGTTACCGCTTAGATTTGATGACATTAATTATATTTTATTCTTCGCAGGTATTAAACAGTGGAACATCGAGTCGTCGATACAGCCGTCCGTCGGATTATCGCTTGAATCATTCTGTACAAAATATTATCTCTGATACAACTTTATTTTGTTATTTAATTTATTTAGAATACATTTTTATTTAAATTAAACCTGACTTTTACTGAGTCTGTTGTCTAAAAGAAATACCCGTCATAACTTCCACTACTTATGATTATTCTTCTTTTATTAATTAAAAAAGTCTGTAACAGTAAATTTATTACAGCTATTAATAAGGTGTGGTAGGAATTTTTGTGTTGTAGGTTTCCGATGAGTCTGTCAAAATATTCCCAAGCTGAGTTAACCGACTATACCTATTACTATAAACTTAAAAATTAATACAATTACATAAAGACAAAGCAAGGTCGAATAATAAAATTTTTGAAGAAAAAAGTATAAAAGAACCGAGAACACTTACTGTGTAATAGTAATCATCAAAATATGGCGTGCCGGTATTCAACTGCAGCATTTGAATATTTAACAACCATTGTTTTTCTCTCATCGTCATAAGACCAGCGTATTCGTCCTTCGGTTCTTGTTCTCTCTGCTGATGGTGTCTATAGCTTCCACTATCATGTCTTAATCTGCAACACAAATAATGGCATGACAAACTTTGATACAATTTTGGGGATAATTTTTCGACTGTTCTAACAACCATTCAAATTTCGTCATTTTGTGTCATGTGGAACAGTTTCTCAAAATACAAACATTAGTAAATTAAACAAATTTAGTAAAAAAAAAAAATTACTAATGTTTGTATTTTGAGAATGATTTCCAAAGTGGAAATTGAAACGTCAATAAACGTATTTTAACCTTTAATTGTGGCTTATTCCCATTTAAATATAAATTAATTTAAAATGCCACAAGAAAATAGCTTCAGAATCATCCAAATAAATTTACAGATCTTCTATAGTAGAGAACAGCAACGAATCTAATGTTAACTTAAATTTTAATAATTGTACTTTCACTAAAACTGTACTTTTAATAAATAAATGTTTCGTTATGTTGAGTTATGATTTTTTTTTCGAAAAATTATCCGCCGAATATCCCTCGGACATTGATGAATGCCTCATAATTTCATGACTTTGGAATGAAATACTAATTTTTATCTTCACGAAATTTGCAGGACATGTAGACCTCCAACTGGAATTTTTTCTCACGAACCGTTAGATGTAGAAAAAATCTGAGCCCTTGAGAAGAACAAGTAGCAACTTTTATGTAAGAAAAGTGCACCGGTTCGACTCTAGGACCGAAATTAACGTCAATATGCCCGATTTTTGATTTTTGAAAAAAATCCAAGGGTACCTCCTTTAAACATTTTTGGGCAAATTTCAATTTTGGGAAATTGTTTCTTTTAACGTTAATATATACACTAGGTCTAGCTTATTCCATATATGTGTTGTTTTTCTATCCCCTACCCACAGTTTGGCAAAAAAATGGAAAAATCGAATTGAAAATTTTCAGGTTTTTCCAATTTCCGGCCAAACGGTGCCTTTTCTCATAGGGGTATGTATATATTTTTTGAATCACTACGTCAGGCTTAATCGAAATAAATTAAATTTGGAACGAAATACTAAGTTTTTATTTTCACGAAATTTGCAGGACATGTAGACCTCCAACTGGAACTTTTTCTCACGAACCGTAAGATGTAGAAGAAATCTGAGCCCTTGAGAAAAACAAGTAGCAAATTTTATGTAAGAAAAGTGCACCGGTTTGACTCTAGGACCGAAATTGACGCCAATATATCCGATTAAAGGATGTTTAAATGTTGAACAAATAAATTAATATTTAAATGGGAATAAGCCACAATTAAAGGTTAAAATACATTTATTGACGTTTCAATTTCCACTTCGGAAATCGTTCTCAAAATACAAACATTAGTAAATTAATTTACTAATGTTTGTATTTTGAGAACGATTTCCGAAGTGGAAATTGAAACGTCAATAAATGTATTTTAACCTTTAATTGTGGCTTATTCCCATTTAAATATAAATTAATTTAAAATGCCACAAGAAAATAGCTTCAGAATCATCCAAATAAATTTACAGATCTTCTATAGTAGAGAACAGCAACGAATCTAATGTTAACTTAAATTTTAATAATTGTACTTTCACTAAAACTGTACTTTTAATAAATAAATGTTTCGTTATGTTGAGTTATGATTTTTTTTTTCGAAAAATTATCCGCCGAATATCCCTCGGACATTGATGAATGCCTCATAATTTCATGACTTTGGAATGAAATACTAATTTTTATCTTCACGAAATTTGCAGGACATGTAGACCTCCAACTGGAATTTTTTCTCACGAACCGTTAGATGTAGAAAAAATCTGAGCCCTTGAGAAGAACAAGTAGCAACTTTTATGTAAGAAAAGTGCACCGGTTCGACTCTAGGACCGAAATTAACGTCAATATGCCAGATTTTTGATTTTTGAAAAAAATCCAAGGGTACCTCCTTTAAACATTTTTGGGCAAATTTCAATTTTGGGAAATTGTTTCTTTTAACGTTAATATATACACTAGGTCTAGCTTATTCCAAATATGTGTTGTTTTTCTATCCCCTACCCACAGTTTGGCAAAAAAATGGGAAAATCGAATTGAAAATTTTCAGTTTTTTTTCAATTTCCGGCCAAACGGTGCCTTTTCTCATAGGGGTATGTATATATTTTTTGAATCACTACGTCAGGCTTAATCGAAATAATTTAAATTTGGAACGAAATACTAACTTTTATTTTCACGAAATTTGCAGGACATGTAGACCTCCAACTGGAATTTTTTCTCACGAACCGTAAGATGTAGAAAAAATCTGAGCCCTTGAGAAGAACAAGTAGCAAATTTTATGTAAGAAAAGTGCACCGGTTTGACTCTAGGACCGAAATTGACGCCAATAATGTTGAACAAATAATACAAAAAATTATAGTTTTTTCCAATTTCCGGCCAAACGGTGCATTTTCTCATAGGGGTATATATATTTTTTGAATCACTACGTCAGGCTTAATCGAAATAATTTAAATTTGAAACGAAATACTAATTTTTATTTTCACGAAATTTGCAGGACATGTAGACCTCCAACTGGAATTTTTTCTCACGAACCGTAAGATGTAGAAAAAATCTGAGCCCTTGAGAAGAACAAGTAGCAACTTTTATGTAAGAAAAGTGCACCGGTTTGACTCTAGGACCGAAATTGACGCCAATATATCCGATTAAAGGATGTTTAAATGATAAACAAATAATACAAAAAATTATAGTTTTTTCCAATTTCCGGCCAAACGGTGCATTTTCTCATAGGGGTATGTATATATTTTTTGAATCACTACGTCAGGCTTAATCGAAATAAATTAAATTTGGAACGAAATACTAAGTTTTTATTTTCACGAAATTTGCAGGACATGTAGACCTCCAACTGGAACTTTTCTCACGAACCGTAAGATGTAGAAGAAATCTGAGCCCTTGAGAAAAACAAGTAGCAAATTTTATGTAAGAAAAGTGCACCAGTTTGACTCTAGGACCGAAATTGACGCCAATATATCCGATTAAAGGATGTTTAAATGATGAACAAATAATACAAAAAATTATAGTTTTTTCCAATTTCTGGCCAAACGGTGCATTTCTCATAGGGGTATGTATATATTTTTTGAATCACTACGTCAGGCTTAATCGAAATAAATTAAATTTGGAACGAAATACTAAGTTATTATTTTCACGAAATTTGCATGATATGTAGACCTCCAACTGGAATTTTTTCTCACGAACCGTTAGATGTAGAAAAAATCTGAGCCATTGAGAAGAACAAGTTGCAAATTTTATGTAAGAAAAGTGCACCGGATTGACTCTACGACCGAAATTGACGTCAATATGCCCGATTATTGAATTTTGAAAAAAATCCAAGGGTACCCCCTTTAAACATTTTTGGGCAAATTTCGATTTTGGGAAATTGTTTCTTTTAACGTTAATATATACACTAGGTCTAGCTTATTCCATATATGTGTTGTTTTTCTATCCCCTACCCACAGTTTGGCAAAAAAATGGAAAAATCGAATTGAAAATTTTCAGGTTTTTCCAATTTCCGGTCAAACGGTGCCTTTTCTCATAGGGGTATGTATATATTTTTTGAATCACTACGTCAGGCTTAATCGAAATAAATTAAATTTGGAACGAATTATAAGTTTTTATTTTCACGAAATTTGCAGGACATGTAGACCTCCAACTGGAACTTTTTCTCACGAACCGTAAGATGTAGAAGAAATCTGAACCCTTGAGAAAAACAAGTAGCAAATTTTATGTAAGAAAAGTGCACCGGTTTGACTAAAGGACCGAAATTGACGCCAATATATCCGATTAAAGGATGTTTAAATGTTGAACAAATAAATTAATATTTAAATGGGAATAAGCCACAATTAAAGGTTAAAATACATTTATTGACGTTTCAATTTCCACTTCGGAAATCGTTCTCAAAATACAAACATTAGTAAATTAATTTACTAATGTTTGTATTTTGAGAACGATTTCCGAAGTGGAAATTGAAACGTCAATAAATGTATTTTAACCTTTAATTGTGGCTTATTCCCATTTAAATATTAATTAATTTAAAATGCCACAAGAAAATAGCTTCAGAACAATATGTTGAACAAATAATACAAAAAAATATACTTTTTTCCAATTTCCGGCCAAACGGTGCATTTTCTCATAGGGGTATGTATATATTTTTTGAATTACTACGTCAGGCTTAATCGAAATAAATTAAATTTGGAACGAAATACTAAGTTTTTATTTTCACGAAATTTGCATGACATGTAGACCTCCAACTGGAATTTTTTCTCACGAACCGTTAGATGTAGAAAAAATCTGAGCCCTTGAGAAGAACAAGTAGTAAATTTTATGTAAGAAAAGTGCACCGTATTGACTCTAGGACCGAAATTGACGTCAATATGCCCGATTATTGAATTTTAAAAAAAATCCAAGGGTACCCCCTTTAAACATTTTTGGGCAAATTTCAATTTTGGGAAATTGTTTCTTTTAACGTTAATATATACACTAGGTTTAGCTTATTCCAAATATGTGTTGTTTTTCTATCCCCTACCCACAGTTTGGCAAAAAAAAAGGAAAAATCGAATTGAAAATTTTCAGTTTTTTCCAATTTCCGGCCAAACGGTGCCTTTTCTCATAGGGGTATGTATATATTTTTTGAATCACTACGTCAGGCTTAATCGAAATAAATTAAATTTGGAACGAAATACTAAGTTTTTATTTTCACGAAATTTGCATGACATGTAGACCTCCAACTGGAACTTTTTCTCACGAACCGTAAGATGTAGAAGAAATCTGAGCCCTCGAGAAAAACAAGTAGCAAATTTTATGTAAGAAAAGTGCACCGGTTTGACTCTAGGACCGAAATTGACGCCAATATATCCGATTAAAGGATGTTTAAATGTTGAACAAATAATACAAAAAAATATAATTTTTTCCAATTTCCGGCCAAACGGTGCATTTTCTCATAGGGGTATGTATATATTTTTTGAATTACTACGTCAGGCTTAATCGAAATAAATTAAATTTGGAACGAAATACTAAGTTTTTATTTTCACGAAATTTGCATGACATGTAGACCTCCAACTGGAATTTTTTCTCACGAACCGTTAGATGTAGAAAAAATCTGAGCCCTTGAGAAGAACAAGTAGTAAATTTTATGTAAGAAAAGTGCACCGTATTGACTCTAGGACCGAAATTGACGTCAATATGCCCGATTATTGAATTTTAAAAAAAATCCAAGGGTACCCCCTTTAAACATTTTTGGGCAAATTTCAATTTTGGAAATTGTTTCTTTTAACGATAATATATACACTAGGTTTAGCTTATTCCAAATATGTGTTGTTTTTCTATCCCCTACCCACAGTTTGGCAAAAAAAAAGGAAAAATCGAATTGAAAATTTTCAGTTTTTTCCAATTTCCGGCCAAACGGGTGCCTTTTCTCATAGGGGTATGTATATATTTTTTGAATCACTACGTAAGGCTTAATCGAAATAAATTAAATTTGGAACGAAATACTAAGTTTTTATTTTCACGAAATTTGCATGACATGTAGACCTCCAACTGGAATTTTTTCTCACGAACCGTTAGATTGTAGAAAAAAATCTGAGCCCTTGAGAAGAACAAGTAGTAAATTTTATGTAAGAAAAGTGCACCGTATTGACTCTAGGACCGAAATTGACGTCAATATGCCCGATTATTGAATTTAAAAAAAATCCAAGGGTACCCCTTTAAACATTTTTGGGCAAATTTCAATTTTGGGAAATTGTTCTTTTAACGTTAATATATACACTAGGTTTAGCTTATTCCAAATATGTGTTGTTTTTCTATCCCCTACCCACAGTTTGGCAAAAAAAAAAGGAAAAATCGAATTGAAAATTTTCAGTTTTTTCCAATTTCCGGCCAAACGGTGCCTTTTCTCATAGGGGTATGTATATATTTTTTGAATCACTACGTCAGGCTTAATCGAAATAAATTAAATTTGGAACGAAATACTAAGTTTTTATTTCACGAAATTTGCATGACATGTAGACCTCCAACTGGAACTTTTTCTCACGAACCGTAAGATGTAGAAGAAATCTGAGCCCTCGAGAAAAACAAGTAGCAAATTTTTATGTAAGAAAAGTGCACCGGTTTGACTCTAGGACCGAAATTGACGCAATATATCCGATTAAAGGATGTTTAAATGTTGAACAAATAATACAAAAAAATATAATTTTTTCCAATTTCCGGCCAAACGGTGCATTTTCACATAGGGGTATGTATATATTTTTTGAATTACTACGTCAGGCTTAATCGAAATAAATTAAATTTGGAACGAAATACTAAGTTTTTATTTTCACGAAATTTGCATGACATGTAGACCTCCAACTGGAATTTTTTCTCACGAACCGTTAGATGTAGAAAAAATCTGAGCCCTTGAGAAGAACAAGTAGTAAATTTTATGTAAGAAAAGTGCACCGTATTGACTCTAGGACCGAAATTGACGTCAATATGCCCGATTATTGAATTTTAAAAAAAATCCAAGGGTACCCCCTTTAAACATTTTTGGGCAAATTTCAATTTTGGGAAATTGTTTCTTTTAACGTTTAATATATACACTAGGTTTAGCTTATTCCAAATATGTGTTGTTTTTCTATCCCCTACCCACAGTTTGGCAAAAAAAAAGGAAAAATCGAATTGAAAATTTTCAGTTTTTTCCAATTTCCGGCCAAACGGTGCCTTTTCTCATAGGGGTATGTATATATTTTTTGAATCACTACGTCAGGCTTAATCGAAATAAATTAAATTTGGGAACGAAATACTAAGTTTTTATTTTCACGAAATTTGCATGACATGTAGACCTCCAACTGGAACTTTTTCTCACGAACCGTAAGATGTAGAAGAAATCTGAGCCCTCGAGAAAAACAAGTAGCAAATTTTATTTTAAGAAAAGTGCACCGGTTTGACTCTAGGACCGAAATTGACGCCAATATATCCGATTAAAGGATGTTTAAATGTTGAACAAATAATACAAAAAAATATAATTTTTTCCAATTTCCGGCCAAACGGTGCATTTTCTCATAGGGGTATGTATATATTTTTTGAATTACTACGTCAGGCTTAATCGAAATAAATTAAATTTGGAACGAAATACTAAGTTTTTATTTTCACGAAATTTGCATGACATGTAGACCTCCAACTGGAATTTTTTCTCACGAACCGTTAGATGTAGAAAAAATATGAGCCCTTGAGAAGAACAAGTAGTAAATTTTATGTAAGAAAAGTGCACCGTATTGACTCTAGGACCGAAATTGACGTCAATATGGGCCCGATTATTGAATTTTAAAAAAAATCCAAGGGTACCCCCTTTAAACATTTTTGGGCAAATTTCAATTTTGGGAAATTGTTTCTTTTAACGTTAATATATACACTAGGTTTAGCTTATTCCAAATATGTGTTGTTTTTCTATCCCCTACCCACAGTTTTGGCAAAAAAAAAGGAAAAATCGAATTGAAAATTTTCAGTTTTTTCCAATTTCCGGCCAAACGGTGCCTTTTCTCATAGGGGTATGTATATATTTTTTGAATCACTACGTAAGGCTTAATCGAAATAAATTAAATTTGGAACGAAATACTAAGTTTTTATTTTCACGAAATTTGCATGACATGTAGACCTCCAACTGGAATTTTTTCTCACGAACCGTTAGATGTAGAAAAAATCTGAGCCCTTGAGAAGAACAAGTAGTAAATTTTATGTAAGAAAAGTGCACCGTATTGACTCTAGACCGAAATTGACGTCAATATGCCCGATTATTGAATTTTAAAAAAAATCCAAGGGTACCCCCTTTAAACATTTTTGGGCAAATTTCAATTTTGGGAAATTGTTTCTTTTAACGTTAATATATACACTAGGTTAGCTTATTCCAAATATGTGTTTGTTTTTCTATCCCCTACCCACAGTTTGGCAAAAAAAAGGAAAAATCGAATTGAAAATTTTCAGTTTTTTCCAATTTCCGGCCAAACCGTGCCTTTTCTCATAGGGGTATGTATATATTTTTTTGAATCACTACGTCAGGCTTAATCGAAATAAATTAAATTTGGAACGAAATACTAAGTTTTTATTTTCACGAAATTTGCATGACATGTAGACCTCCAACTGGAACTTTTTCTCACGAACCGTAAGATGTAGAAGAAATCTGAGCCCTCGAGAAAAACAAGTAGCAAATTTTATGTAAGAAAAGTGCACCGTTTGACTCTAGGACCGAAATTGACGCCAATATATCCGATTAAAGGATGTTTAAATGTTGAACAAATAATACAAAAAAATATAATTTTTTCCAATTTCCGGCCAAACGGTGCATTTTCTCATAGGGTATGTATATATTTTTTGAATTACTACGTCAGGCTTAATCGAAAATAAATTAAATTTGGAACGAAATACTAAGTTTTTATTTTCACGAAATTTGCATGACATGTAGACCTCCAACTGGAATTTTTTCTCACGAACCGTTAGATGTAGAAAAAATCTGAGCCCTTGAGAAGAACAAGTAGTAAATTTTATGTAAGAAAAGTGCACCGTATTGACTCTAGGACCGAAATTGACGTCAATATGCCCGATTATTGAATTTTAAAAAAAATCCAAGGGTACCCCCCTTTAAACATTTTTGGGCAAATTTCAATTTTGGGAAATTGTTTCTTTTAACGTTAATATATACACTAGGTTTAGCTTATTCCAAATATGTGTTGTTTTTCTATCCCCTACCCACAGTTTGGCAAAAAAAAAAGGAAAAATCGAATTGAAAATTTTCAGTTTTTTCCAATTTCCGGCCAAACGGTGCCTTTTCTCATAGGGGTATGGTATATATTTTTTGAATCACTACGTCAGGCTTAATCGAAATAAATTAAATTTGGAACGAAATACTAAGTTTTTATTTTCACGAAATTTGCATGACATGTAGACCTACAACTGGAAACTTTTTTCTCACGAAACCGTAAGATGTAGAAGAAATCTGAGCCCTCGAGAAAAACAAGTAGCAAATTTTATGTAAGAAAAGTGCACCGGGTTTGACTCTAGGCCGAATTGACGCCAATATATCCGATTAAAGGATGTTTAAATGTTGAACAAATAATACAAAAAAATATACTTTTTTCCAATTTCCGGCCAAACGGTGCATTTTCTCATAGGGGTATGTATATATTTTTGAATTACTACGTCAGGCTTAATCGAAATAAATTAAATTTGGAACGAAATACTAAGTTTTTATTTTCACGAAATTTGCATGACATGTAGACCTCCAACTGGAATTTTTTCTCACGAACCGTTAGATGTAGAAAAAAATCTGAGCCCTTGAGAAGAACAAGTAGTAAATTTTATGTAAGAAAAGTGCACCGTATTGACTCTAGGACCGAAATTGACGTCAATATGCCCGATTATTGAATTTTAAAAAAATCCAAGGGTACCCCCTTTAAACATTTTTGGGCAAATTTCAATTTTGGAGAAATATGTTTCTTTTAACGTTAATATATACACTAGGTTTAGCTTATTCCAAATATGTGTTGTTTTTCTATCCCCTACCCACAGTTTGGCAAAAAAAAAAGGAAAAATCGAATTGAAAATTTTCAGTTTTTTCCAATTCCCGGCCAACGGTGCCTTTTCTCATAGGGGTATGTATATATTTTTTGAATCACTACGTCAGGCTTAATCGAAATAAATTAAATTTGGAACGAAATACTAAGTTTTTATTTTCACGAAATTTGTATGACATGTAGACCTCCAACTGGAACTTTTTCTCACGAACCGTAAGATGTAGAAGAAATCTGAGCCCTCGAGAAAAACAAGTAGCAAATTTTATGTAAGAAAAAGTGCACCGGTTTGACTCTAGGACCGAAATTGACGCCAATATATCCGATTAAAGGATGTTTAAATGTTGAAACAAATAATACAAAAAAATATAATTTTTCCAATTTCCGGCCAAACGGTGCATTTTCTCATAGGGGTATGTATATATTTTTTGAATTACTACGTCAGGCTTAATCGAAATAAATTAAATTTGGAACGAAATACTAAGTTTTTATTTTCACGAAATTTGCATGACATGTAGACCTCCAACTGGAATTTTTTCTCACGAACCGTTAGATGTAGAAAAAATCTGAGCCCTTGAGAAGAACAAGTAGTAAATTTTATGTAAGAAAAGTGCACCGTATTGACTCTAGGACCGAAATTGACGTCAATATGCCCGATTATTGAATTTTAAAAAAAATCCAAGGGTACCCCCTTTAAACATTTTTGGGCAAATTTCAATTTTGGGAAATTGTTTCTTTTAACGTTAATATATACACTAGGTCTAGCTTATTCCAAATATGTGTTGTTTTTCTATCCCTACCCACAGTTTGGCAAAAAAAAAGGAAAAAATCGAATTGAAAATTTTCAGTTTTTTCCAATTTCCGGCCAAAACGGTGCCTTTCTCATAGGGGTATGTATATATTTTTTGAATCACTACGTAAGGCTTAATCGAAATAAATTAAATTTGGAACGAAATACTAAGTTTTTATTTTCACGAAATTTGCAGGACATGTAGACCTCCAACTGGAACTTTTTCTCACGAACCGTAAGATGTAGAAAAAATCTGAGCCCTTGAGAAGAACAAGTAGCAAATTTTATGTAAGAAAAGTGCACCGGATTGACTCTACGACCGAAATTGACGTCAATATGCCCGATTATTGAATTGTGAAAAAAATCCAAGGGTACCCCCTTTAAACATTTTTGGGCAAATTTCGATTTTGGGAAATTGTTTCTTTTAACGTTAATATATACACTAGGTCTAGCTTATTCCAAATATGTGTTGTTTTTTTATCCCCTACCCACAGTTTGGCAAAAAATGGAAAAATCGAATTGAAAATTTTCAGTTTTTTCCAATTTCCCGGCCAAACGGTGCCTTTTCTCATAGGGGTATGTATATATTTTTTGAATCACTACGTCAGGCTTAATCGAAATAAATTAAATTTGGAACGAAATACTAAGTTTTTATTTTCACGAAATTTGCATGACATGTAGACCTCCAACTGGAACTTTTTCTCACGAACCGTAAGATGTAGAAGAAATCTGAGCCCTTGAGAAAAACAAGTAGCAAATTTTATGTAAGAAAAGTGCACCGGTTTGACTCTAGGACGAAATTGACGCCAATATATCCGATTAAAGGATGTTTTAAATGTTGAACAAATAATTACAAAAAAATATACTTTTTTCTAATTTCCGGCCAAACGGTGCATTTTCTCATAGGGGTATGTATATATTTTTGAATTACTACGTCAGGCTTAATCGAAATAAATTAAATTTGGAACGAAATACTAAGTTTTTATTTTCACGAAATTTGCATGACATGTAGACCTCCAACTGGAATTTTTTCTCACGAACCGTTAGATGTAGAAAAAATCTGAGCCCTTGAGAAGAACAAGTAGTAAATTTTATGTAAGAAAAGTGCACCGTATTGACTCTAGGACCGAAATTGACGTCATATGCCCGATCATTGAATTTTTAAAAAATCCAAGGGTACCCCCTTTAAACATTTTTGGGCAAATTTCAATTTTGGGAAATTGTTTCTTTTAACGTTAATATATACACTAGGTCTAGCTTATTCCAAATATGTGTTGTTTTTCTATCCCCTACCCACAGTTTGGCAAAAAAAAAAGGAAAAATCGAATTAAAAATTTCAGTTTTTTCCATTTCCGGCCAAACGGTGCTTTTCTCATAGGGGTATGTATATATTTTTTGAATCACTACGTAAGGCTTAATCGAAATAAAATAAATTTGGAACGAAATACTAAGTTTTTATTTTCACGAAATTTGCAGACATGTAGACCTCCAACTGGAACTTTTTCTCACGAACCGTAAGATGTAGAAGAAATCTGAGCCCTCGAGAAAAACAAGTAGCAAATTTTATGTAAGAAAAGTGCACCGGTTTGACTCTAGGACGAAATTGACGCCAATATATCCGATTAAAGGATGTTTAAATGTTGAACAAATAATACAAAAAAATATAATTTTTTCCAATTTCCGGCCAAACGGTGCATTTTCTCATAGGGGTATGTATATATTTTTTGAATTACTACGTCAGGCTTAATCGAAATAAATTAAATTTGGAACGAAATACTAAGTTTTTTTTTCACGAAATTTGCATGACATGTAGACCTCCAACTGGAATTTTTTCTCACGAACCGTTAGATGTAGAAAAAATCTGAGCCCTTGAGAAGAACAAGTAGTAAATTTATGTAAGAAAAGTGCACCGTATTGACTCTAGGACCGAAATTGACGTCAATATGCCCGATTATTGAATTTTAAAAAAAATCCAAGGGTACCCCCTTTAAACATTTTGGCAAATTTCAATTTTGGGAATTGTTTCTTTTAACGTTAATATATACACTAGGTTAGCTTATTCCAAATATGTGTTGTTTTTTCTATCCCCTACCCACAGTTTGGCAAAAAAAAGGAAAAATCGAATTGAAAATTTTCAGTTTTTTCCAATTTCCGGCCAAACGGTGCCTTTTCTCATAGGGGTATGTATATATTTTTTGAATCACTACGTCAGGCTTAATCGAAATAAATTAATTTGGAACGAAATACTAAGTTTTATTTCACGAAATTTGCATGACATGTAGACCTACAACTGGAACTTTTTCTCACGAACCGTAAGATGTAGAAGAAATCTGAGCCCTCGAGAAAAACAAGTAGCAAATTTTATGTAAGAAAAGTGCACCGGTTTGACTCTAGGACCGAAATTGACGCCAATATATCCGATTAAAGGATGTTTAAATGTTGAACAAATAATACAAAAAATATACTTTATTTCCAATTTCCGGCCAAACGGTGCATTTTCTCATAGGGGTTGTATATATTTTTTGAATTACTACGTCAGGCTTAATCGAAATAAATTAAATTTGGAACGAAATACTAAGTTTTTATTTTCACGAAATTTGCATGACATGTAGACCTCCAACTGGAATTTTTTCTCACGAACCGTTAGATGTAGAAAAAATCTGAGCCCTTGAGAGAACAAGTAGTAAATTTTATGTAAGAAAAGTGCACCGTATTGACTCTAGGACGAAATTGACGTCAATATGCCCCGATTATTGAATTTTAAAAAAATCCAAGGGTACCCCCTTTAAACATTTTTGGGCAAATTCCAATTTTGGGAAATTGTTTCTTTTAACGTTAATATATACACTAGGTTTAGCTTATTCCAAATATGTGTTGTTTTTCTATCCCCTACCCACAGTTTGGCAAAAAAAAAGGAAAAATCGAATTGAAAATTTCAGTTTTTTCCAATTTCCGGCCTAACGGTGCCTTTTCTCATAGGGGTATGTATATATTTTTGGAATCACTACGTCAGGCTTAATCGAAATAAAATTAAATTTGGAACGAAATACTAAGTTTTTATTTTCAACGAAATTTTGCATGACATGTAGACCTCCAACTGGAACTTTTTCTCACGAACCGTAAGATGTAGAAGAAATCTGAGCCCTCGAGAAAAACAAGTAGCAAATTTTATGTAAGAAAAGTGCACCGGTTTGACTCTAGGACCGAAATTGACGCCAATATATCCGATTAAAGGATGTTTAAATGTTGAACAAATAATACAAAAAAAATATAATTTTTTCCAATTTCCGGCAAACGGTGCATTTTCTCATAGGGGTATGTATATATTTTTGAATTACTACGTCAGGCTAATCGAAATAAATTAAATTTGGAACGAAATACTAAGTTTTTATTTTCACGAAAATTTGCATGACATGTAGACCTCCAACTGGAATTTTTCTCACGAACCGTTAGATGTAGAAAAAATCTGAGCCCTTGAGAAGAACAAGTAGTAAATTTTATGTAAGAAAAGTGCACCGTATTGACTCTAGGACGAAATTGACGTCAATATGCCCGATTATTGAATTTTAAAAAAAATCCAAGGGTACCCCCTTTAAACATTTTTGGGCAAATTTCAATTTTGGGAAATTGTTTCTTTTAACGTTAATATATACACTAGGTCTAGCTTATTCCAAATATGTGTTGTTTTTCTATCCCCTACCCACAGTTTGGCAAAAAAAAAGGAAAAATCGAATTGAAAATTTTCAGTTTTTTCCAATTTCCGGCCAAACGGTGCCTTTTCTCATAGGGGTATGTATATATTTTTTGAATCACTACGTAAGGCTTAATCGAAATAAATTAAATTTGGAACGAAATACTAAGTTTTTATTTTCACGAAATTTGCAGGACATGTAGACCTCCAACTGGAACTTTTTCTCACGAACCGTAAGATGTAGAAAAAATCTGAGCCCTTGAGAAGAACAAGTAGCAAATTTTATGTAAGAAAAGTGCACCGGATTGACTCTACGACCGAAATTGACGTCAATATGCCCGATTATTGAATTGTGAAAAAAATCCAAGGGTACCCCCTTTAAACATTTTTGGGCAAATTTCGATTTTGGGAAATTGTTTCTTTTAACGTTAATATATACACTAGGTCTAGCTTATTCCAAATATGTGTTGTTTTTTTATCCCCCTACCCACAGTTTGGCAAAAAAATGGAAAAATCGAATTGAAAATTTTCAGTTTTTTCCAATTTCCGGCCAAACGGTGCCTTTTCTCATAGGGGTATGTATATATTTTTTGAATCACTACGTCAGGCTTAATCGAAATAATTAAATTTGAACGAAATACTAAGTTTTTATTTTCACGAAATTTGCATGACATGTAGACCTCCAACTGGAACTTTTTCTCACGAACCGTAAGATGTAGAAGAAATCTGAGCCCTTGAGAAAAACAAGTAGCAAATTTTATGTAAGAAAAGTGCACCGGTTTGACTCTAGGACCGAAATTGACGCCAATATATCCGATTAAAGGATGTTTAAATGTTGAACAAATAATACAAAAAAATATACTTTTTTCTAATTTCCGGCCAAACGGTGCATTTTCTCATAGGGGTATGTATATATTTTTTGAATTACTACGTCAGGCTTAATCGAAATAAATTAAATTTGGAACGAAATACTAAGTTTTTATTTTCACGAAATTTGCATGACATGTAGACCTCCAACTGGAATTTTTTCTCACGAACCGTTAGATGTAGAAAAAATCTGAGCCCTTGAGAAGAACAAGTAGTAAATTTTATGTAAGAAAAGTGCACCGTATTGACTCTAGGACCGAAATTGACGTCAATATGCCCGATCATTGAATTTTTAAAAAATCCAAGGGTACCCCCTTTAAACATTTTTGGGCAAATTTCAATTTTGGGAAATTGTTTCTTTTAACGTTAATATATACACTAGGTCTAGCTTATTCCAAATATGTGTTGTTTTTCTATCCCCTACCCACAGTTTGGCAAAAAAAAAGGAAAAATCGAATTGAAAATTTTCAGTTTTTTCAATTTCCGGCCAAACGGTGCCTTTTCTCATAGGGGTATGTATATATTTTTTGAATCACTACGTAAGGCTTAATCGAAATAAATTAAATTTGGAACGAAATACTAAGTTTTTATTTTCACGAAATTTGCAGGACATGTAGACCTCCAACTGGAACTTTTTCTCACGAACCGTAAGATGTAGAAGAAATCTGAGCCCTTGAGAAAAACAAGTAGCAAATTTTATGTAAGAAAAGTGCACCAGTTTGACTCTAGGACCGAAATTGACGCAGTATATCCGATTAAAGGATGTTTAAATGATGAACAAATAATACAAAAAATTATAGTTTTTTCCAATTTCCGGCCAAACGGTGCATTTTCTCATAGGGGTATGTATATATTTTTTGAATCACTACGTCAGGCTTAATCGAAATAAATTAAATTTGGAACGAAATACTAAGTTTTTATTTTCACGAAATTTGCATGACATGTAGACCTCCAACTGGAATTTTTCTCACGAACCGTTAGGTGTAGAAAAAATCTGAGCCCTTGAGAAGAACAAGTAGTAAATTATATGTAAGAAAAGTGCACCGGATTGACTCTACGACCGAAATTGACGTCAATATGCCCGATTATTGAATTTTGAAAAAATCCAAGGGTACCCCCTTTAAACATTTTTGGGCAAATTTCAATTTTGGGAAATTGTTTCTTTTAACGTTAATATATACACTAGGTCTAGCTTATTCCAAATATGTGTTGTTTTTTTATCCCCTACCCACAGTTTGGCAAAAAAATGGAAAAATCGAATTGAAAATTTTCAGGTTTTTCCAATTTCCGGCCAAACGGTGCCTTTTCTCATAGGGGTATGTATATATTTTTTGAATCACTACGTCAGGCTTAATCGAAATAAATTAAATTTGGAACGAAATACTAAGTTTTATTTTCACGAAATTTGCATGACATGTAGACCTCCAACTGGAATTTTTTCTCACGAACCGTTAGGTGTAGAAAAATCTGAGCCCTTGAGAAGAACAAGTAGTAAATTTTATGTAAGGAAAGTGCACCGTATTGACTCTAGGACCGAAATTGACGTCAATATGCCCGATTATTGAATTTTTAAAAAAATCCAAGGGTACCCCCTTTAAACATTTTTTGGGCAAATTTCAATTTTGGGAAATTGTTTCTTTTAACGTTAATATATACACTAGGTCTACCTTATTCCAAATATGTGTTGTTTTTTATCCCCTACCCACAGTTTGGCAAAAAAAATGGAAAAATCGAATTGAAAATTTCAGTTTTTTCCAATTTCCGGCCAAACGGTGCCTTTTCTCATAGGGGTATGTATATATTTTTTGAATCACTACGTCAGGCTTAATCGAAATAAATTAAATTTGGAACGAAATACTAAGTTTTTATTTTCACGAAATTTGCATGACATGTAGACCTCCAACTGGAATTTTTCTCACGAACCGTTAGATGTAGAAAAAATCTGAGCCCTTGAGAAGAACAAGTAGCAAATTTTATGTAAGAAAAGTGCACCGGATTGACTCTACGACCGAAATTGACGTCAATATGCCCGATTATTGAATTGTGAAAAAAATCCAAGGGTACCCCCTTTAAACATTTTTGGGGAAATTTCGATTTTGGGAAATTGTTTCTTTTAACGTTAATATATACACTAGGTCTAGCTTATTCCAAATATGTGTTGTTTTTTTATCCCCTACCCACAGTTTGGCAAAAAAATGGAAAAATCGAATTGAAAATTTTCAGTTTTTTCCAATTTCCGGCCAAACGGTGCCTTTTCTCATAGGGGTATGTATATATTTTTTGAATCACTACGTCAGGCTTAATCGAAATAAATTAAATTTGGAACGAAATACTAAGTTTTTATTTTCACGAAATTTGCAGGACATGTAGACCTCCAACTGGAACTTTTTCTCACGAACCGTAAGATGTAGAAGAAATCTGAGCCTTGAGAAAAACAAGTAGCAAATTTTATGTAAGAAAAGTGCACCAGTTTGACTCTAGGACCCGAAATTGACGCCAGTATATCCGATTAAAGGATGTTTAAATGATGAACAAATAATACAAAAAATTATAGTTTTTTCCAATTTCCGGCCAAACGGTGCATTTTCTCATAGGGGTATGTATATATTTTTTGAATCACTACGTCAGGCTTAATCGAAATAAATTAAATTTGGAACGAAATACTAAGTTTTTATTTTCACGAAATTTGCATGACATGTAGACCTCCAACTGGAATTTTTCTCACGAACCGTTAGATGTAGAAAAAATCTGAGCCCTTGAGAAGAACAAGTAGTAAATTTTATGTAAGAAAAGTGCACCGTATTGACTCTAGGACCGAAATTGACGTCAATATGCCCGATTATTGAATTTTTAAAAAAATCCAAGGGTACCCCCTTTAAACATTTTTGGGCAAATTTCAATTTTGGGAAATTGTTTCTTTTAACGTTAATATATACACTAGGTCTAGCTTATTCCAAATATGTGTTGTTTTTCTATCCCCTACCCACAGTTTGGCAAAAAAAAATGGAAAAATCGAATTGACAATTTTCAGTTTTTTCAATTTCCGGCCAAACGGTGCCTTTTCTCATAGGGGTATGTATATATTTTTTGAATCACTACGTAAGGCTTAATCGAAATAAATTAAATTTGGAACGAAATACTAAGTTTTTATTTTCACGAAATTTGCATGACATGTAGACCTCCAACTGGAATTTTTTCTCACGAACCGTTAGATGTAGAAAAATCTGAGCCCTTGAGAAGAACAAGTAGTAAATTTTATGTAAGAAAAGTGCACCGTATTGACTCTAGGACCGAAATTGACGTCAATATGCCCGATTATTGAATTTTTAAAAAAATCCAAGGGTACCCCCTTTAAACATTTTTGGGCAAATTTCAATTTTGGGGAAATTGTTTCTTTTAACGTTAATATATACACTAGGTCTAGCTTATTCCAAATATGTGTTGTTTTTCTATCCCCTACCCACAGTTTGGCAAAAAAATGGAAAAATCGAATTGAAAATTTTTAGTTTTTTCCAATTTCCGGCCAAACGGTGCCTTTTCTCATAGGGGTATGTATATATTTTTTGAATCACTACGTCAGGCTTAATCGAAATAAATTAAATTTGGAACGAAATAATAAGTTTTTATTTTCACGAAATTTGCAGGACATGTAGACCTCCAACTGGAACTTTTTCTCACGAACCGTAAGATGTAGAAGAAATCTGAGCCCTTGAGAAAAACAAGTAGCAAATTTTATGTAAGAAAAGTGCACCGGTTTGACTCTAGGACCGAAATTGACGCCAGTATATCCGATAAAGGATGTTTAAAATGATGAACAAATAATACAAAAAATTATAGTTTTTTCCAATTTCCGGCCAAACGGTGCATTTTCTCATAGGGGTATGTATATATTTTTTGAATCACTACGTAAGGCTTAATCGAAATAAATTAAATTTGGAACGAAATACTAAGTTTTATTTTCACGAATTTGCAGGACATGTAGACCTCCAACTGGAACTTTTTCTCACGAACCGTAAGATGTAGAAGAAATCTGAGCCCTTGAGAAAAACAAGTAGCAAATTTTATGTAAGAAAAGTGCACCAGTTTGACTCTAGGACCGAAATTGACGCCAGTATATCCGATTAAAGGATGTTTAAATGATGAACAAATAATACAAAAAATTATAGTTTTTTCCAATTTCCGGCCAAACGGTGCATTTTCTCATAGGGGTATGTATATATTTTTTGAATCACTACGTCAGGCTTAATCGAAATAAATTAAATTTGGAACGAAATACTAAGTTTTTATTTTCACGAAATTTGCATGACATGTAGACCTCCAACTGGAATTTTTTCTCACGAACCGTTAGATGTAGAAAAAATCTGAGCCTTGAGAAGAACAAGTAGCAAATTATATGTAAGAAAAGTGCACCGGATTGACTCTACGACCGAAATTGACGTCAATATGCCCGATTATTGAATTTTGAAAAAAATCCAAGTGTACCCCCTTTAAACATTTTTGGGCAAATTTCAATTTTGGGAAACTGTTTCTTTTAACGTTAATATATACACTAGGTCTAGCTTATTCCAAATATGTGTTGTTTTTTTATCCCCTACCCACAGTTTGGCAAAAAAATGGAAAAATCGAATTGAAAATTTTCAGGTTTTTCCAATTTCCGGCCAAACGGTGCCTTTTCTCATAGGGGTATGTATATATTTTTTGAATCACTACGTCAGGCTTAATCGAAATAAATTAAATTTGGAACGAAATACTAAGTTTTTATTTTCACGAAATTTGCATGACATGTAGACCTCCAACTGGAATTTTTTCTCACGAACCGTTAGATGTAGAAAAAATCTGAGCCCTTGAGAAGAACAAGTAGTAAATTTTATGTAAGAAAAGTGCACCGTATTGACTCTAGGACCGAAATTGACGTCAATATGCCCGATTATTGAATTTTAAAAAAATCCAAGGGTACCCCCTTTAAACATTTTTGGGCAAATTTCAATTTTGGGAAATTGTTTCTTTTAACGTTAATATATACACTAGGTCTAGCTTATTCCAAATATGTGTTGTTTTTCTATCCCCTACCCACAGTTTGGCAAAAAAATGGAAAAATCGAATTGAAAATTTTTAGTTTTTTCCAATTTCCGGCCAAACGGTGCCTTTTCTCATAGGGGTATGTATATATTTTTGAATCACTACGTCAGGCTTAATCGAAATAAATTAAATTTGGAACGAAATAATAAGTTTTTATTTTCACGAAATTTGCAGGACATGTAGACCTCCAACTGGAACTTTTTCTCACGAACCGTAAGATGTAGAAGAAATCTGAGCCCTTGAGAAAAACAAGTAGCAAATTTTATGTAAGAAAAGTGCACCGGTTTGACTCTAGGACCGAAATTGACGCCAGTATATCCGATTAAAGGATGTTTAAATGATGAACAAATAATACAAAAAATTATAGTTTTTTCCAATTTCCGGCCAAACGGTGCATTTTCTCATAGGGGTATGTATATATTTTTTGAATCACTACGTCAGGCTTAATCGAAATAAATTAAATTTGGAACGAAATACTAAGTTTTTATTTTCACGAAATTTGCATGACATGTAGACCTCCAACTGGAATTTTTTCTCACGAACCGTTAGATGTAGAAAAAATCTGAGCCCTTGAGAAGAACAAGTAGTAAATTTTATGTAAGAAAAGTGCACCGTATTGACTCTAGGACCGAAATTGACGTCAATATGCCCGATTATTGAATTTTTAAAAAAATCCAAGGGTACCCCCTTTAAACATTTTTGGGCAAATTTCAATTTTGGGAAATTGTTTCTTTTAACGTTAATATATACACTAGGTCTAGCTTATTCCAAATATGTGTTGTTTTTTTATCCCCTACCCACAGTTTGGCAAAAAAATGGAAAAATCGAATTGAAAATTTTAGTTTTTTCCAATTTCCGGCCAAACGGTGCCTTTTCTCATAGGGGTATGTATATATTTTTTGAATCACTACGTCAGGCTTAATCGAAATAAATTAAATTTGGAACGAAATAATAAGTTTTTATTTTCACGAAATTTGCAGGACATGTAGACCTCCAACTGGAACTTTTTCTCACGAACCGTAAGATGTAGAAGAAATCTGAGCCCTTGAGAAAAACAAGTAGCAAATTTTATGTAAGAAAAGTGCACCGGTTTGACTCTAGGACCGAAATTGACGCCAGTATATCCGATTAAAGGATGTTTAAATGATGAACAAATAATACAAAAAATTATAGTTTTTTCCAATTTCCGGCCAAACGGTGCATTTTCTCATAGGGGTATGTATATATTTTTGAATCACTACGTAAGGCTTAATCGAAATAAATTAAATTTGGAACGAAATACTAAGTTTTTATTTTCACGAAATTTGCAGGACATGTAGACCTCCAACTGGAACTTTTTCTCACGAACCGTAAGATGTAGAAGAAATCTGAGCCCTTGAGAAAAACAAGTAGCAAATTTTATGTAAGAAAAGTGCACCAGTTTGACTCTAGGACCGAAATTGACGCCAGTATATCCGATTAAAGGATGTTTAAATGATGAACAAATAATACAAAAAATTATAGTTTTTTCCAATTTCCGGCCAAACGGTGCATTTTCTCATAGGGGTATGTAGATATTTTTTGAATCACTACGTTAGGCTTAATCGAAATAAATTAAATTTGGAACGAAATACTAAGTTTTTATTTTCACGAAATTTGCATGACATGTAGACCTCCAACTGGAATTTTTTCTCACGAACCGTTAGGTGTAGAAAAAATCTGAGCCCTTGAGAAGAACAAGTAGTAAATTTTATGTAAGGAAAGTGCACCGGATTGACTCTACGACCGAAATTGACGTCAATATGCCCGATTATTGAATTTTGAAAAAATCCAAGTGTACCCCCTTTAAACATTTTTGGGCAAATTTCAATTTTGGGAAATTGTTTCTTTTAACGTAATATATACACTAGGTCTACCTTATTCCAAATATGTGTTGTTTTTTATCCCCTACCCACAGTTTGGCAAAAAAAATGGAAAAATCGAATTGAAAATTTTCAGTTTTTTCCAATTTCCGGCCAAACGGTGCCTTTTCTCATAGGGGTATATTATATATTTTTGAATCACTACGTCAGGCTTAATCGAAATAAATTAAATTTGGAACGAAATACTAAGTTTTTATTTTCACGAAATTTGCATGACATGTAGACCTCCAACTGGAATTTTTTCTCACGAATCGTTAGATGTAGAAAAAATCTGAGCCCTTGAGAAGAACAAGTAGTAAATTTTATGTAAGAAAAGTGCACCGTATTGACTCTAGGACCGAAATTGACGTCAATATGCCCGATTATTGAATTTTTAAAAAAATCCAAGGGTACCCCCTTTAAACATTTTTGGGCAAATTTCAATTTTGGGAAATTGTTTCTTTTAACGTTAATATATACACTAGGTCTAGCTTATTCCAAATATGTGTTGTTTTTCTATCCCCTACCCACAGTTTGGCAAAAAAAAAAAGGAAAAATCGAATTGAAAATTTTCAGTTTTTTCCAATTTCCGGCCAAACGGTGCCTTTTCTCATAGGGGTATGTATATATTTTTTGAATCACTACGTAAGGCTTAATCGAAATAAATTAAATTTGGAACGAAATACTAAGTTTTTATTTTCACGAAATTTGCAGGACATGTAGACCTCCAACTGGAACTTTTTCTCACGAACCGTAAGATGTAGAAGAAATCTGAGCCCTTGAGAAAAACAAGTAGCAAATTTTATGTAAGAAAAGTGCACCGGTTTGACTCTAGGACCGAAATTGACGCCAATATATCCGATTAAAGGATGTTTAAATGTTGAACAAATAATACAAAAATTATAGTTTTTTCCAATTTCCGGCCAAACGGTGCATTTTCTTATAGGGGTATGTATATATTTTTTTAATCACTACGTCAGGCTTAATCGAAATAAATTAAATTTGGATCGAAATACTAAGTTTTTATTTTCACGAAATTTGCAGGACATGTAGACCTCCAACTGGAACTTTTTCTCACGAACCGTAAGATGTAGAAGAAATCTGAGCCCTTAAGAAAAACAAGTAGCAAATTTTATGTAAGAAAAGTGCACCGGTTTGACTCTAGGACCGAAATTGACGCCAGTATATCCGCTTAAAGGATGTTTAAATGATGAACAAATAATACAAAAAATTATAGTTTTTTCCAATTTCCGGCCAAACGGTGCATTTTCTCATAGGGGTATGTATATATTTTTTGAATCACTACGTCAGGCTTAATCGAAATAAATTAAATTTGGAACGAAATACTAAGTTTTTATTTTCACGAAATTTGCATGACATGTAGACCTCCAACTGGAATTTTTTCTCACGAACCGTGAGATGTAGAAAAAATCTGAGCCCTTGAGAAGAACAAGTAGCAAATTTTATGTAAGAAAAGTGCACCGGATTGACTCTACGACCGAAATTGACGTCAATATGCCCGATTATTGAATTTTGAAAAAAATCCAAGGGTACCCCCTTTAAACATTTTTGGGCAAATTTCGATTTTGGGAAATTGTTTCTTTTAACGTTAATATATACACTAGGTCTAGCTTATTCCAAATATGTGTTGTTTTTTATCCCCTACCCACAGTTTGGCAAAAAAATGGAAAAATCGAATTGAAAATTTTCAGGTTTTTCCAATTTCCGGCCAAACGGTGCCTTTTCTCATAGGGGTATGTATATATTTTTGAATCACTACGTCAGGCTTAATCGAAATAAATTAAATTTGGAACGAAATACTAAGTTTTTATTCTCACGAAATTTGCATGACATGTAGACCTCCAACTGGAATTTTTTCTCACGAACCGTTAGATGTAGAAAAAATCTGAGCCCTTGAGAAGAACAAGTAGTAAATTTTATGTAAGAAAAGTGCACCGTATTGACTCTAGGACCGAAATTGACGTCAATATGCCCGATTATTGAATTTTTAAAAAAATCCAAGGGTACCCCCTTTAAACATTTTTGGGCAAATTTCAATTTTGGGAAATTGTTTCTTTTAACGTTAATATATACACTAGGTCTAGCTTATTCCAAATATGTGTTGTTTTTCTATCCCCTACCCACAGTTTGGCAAAAAAAATGGAAAAATCGAATTGAAAATTTTCAGTTTTTTCCAATTTCCGGCCAAACGGTGCCTTTTCTCATAGGGGTATGTATATATTTTTTGAATCACTACGTCAGGCTTAATCGAAATAAATTAAATTTGGAACGAAATACTAAGTTTTTATTTTCACGAAATTTGCAGGACATGTAGACCTCCAACTGGAACTTTTTCTCACGAACCGTAAGATGTAGAAGAAATCTGAGCCCTTGAGAAAAACAAGTAGCAAATTTTATGTAAGAAAAGTGCACCGGTTTGACTCTAGGACCGAAATTGACGCCAATATATCCGATTAAAGGATGTTTAAATGTTGAACAAATAATACAAAAAATTATACTTTTTTCCAATTTCCGGCCAAACGGTGCATTTTCTCATAGGGGTATGTATATATTTTTTGAATCACTACGTCAGGCTTAATCGAAATAAATTAAATTTGGAACGAAATACTAAGTTTTTATTTTCACGAAATTTGCATGACATGTAGACCTCCAACTGGAATTTTTTCTCACGAACCGTGAGATGTAGAAAAAATCTGAGCCCTTGAGAAGAACAAGTAGCAAATTTTATGTAAGAAAAGTGCACCGGATTGACTCTACGACCGAAATTGACGTCAATATGCCCGATTATTGAATTTTGAAAAAAATCCAAGGGTACCCCCTTTAAACATTTTTGGGCAAATTTCGATTTTGGGAAATTGTTTCTTTTAACGTTAATATATACACTAGGTCTAGCTTATTCCAAATATGTGTTGTTTTTTTATCCCCTACCCACAGTTTGGCAAAAAAATGGAAAAATCGAATTGAAAATTTTCAGGTTTTTCCAATTTCCGGCCAAACGGTGCCTTTTCTCATAGGGGTATGTATATATTTTTTGAATCACTACGTCAGGCTTAATCGAAATAAATTAAATTTGGAACGAAATACTAAGTTTTTATTCTCACGAAATTTGCATGACATGTAGACCTCCAACTGAATTTTTTCTCACGAACCGTTAGATGTAGAAAAAATCTGAGCCCTTGAGAAGAACAAGTAGTAAATTTTATGTAAGAAAAGTGCACCGTATTGACTCTAGGACCGAAATTGACGTCAATATGCCCGATTATTGAATTTTTAAAAAAATCCAAGGGTACCCCCTTTAAACATTTTTGGGCAAATTTCAATTTGGGAAATTGTTTCTTTTAACGTTAATATATACACTAGGTCTAGCTTATTCCAAATATGTGTTGTTTTTCTATCCCCTACCCACAGTTTGGCAAAAAAAATGGAAAAATCGAATTGAAAATTTTCAGTTTTTTCCAATTTCCGGCCAAACGGTGCCTTTTCTCATAGGGGTATGTATATATTTTTTGAATCACTACGTCAGGCTTAATCGAAATAAATTAAATTTGGAACGAAATACTAAGTTTTTATTTTCACGAAATTTGCAGGACATGTAGACCTCCAACTGGAACTTTTTCTCACGAACCGTAAGATGTAGAAGAAATCTGAGCCCTTGAGAAAAACAAGTAGCAAATTTTATGTAAGAAAAGTGCACCGGTTTGACTCTAGGACCGAAATTGACGCCAATATATCCGATTAAAGGATGTTTAAATGTTGAACAAATAATACAAAAAATTATACTTTTTTCCAATTTCGGCCAAACGGTGCATTTTCTCATAGGGGTATGTATATATTTTTTGAATCACTACGTCAGGCTTAATTGAAATAAATTAAATTTGGAACGAAATACTAAGTTTTTATTTTCACGAAATTTGCATGACATGTAGACCTCCAACTGGATTTTTTTCTCACGAACCGTTAGATGTAGAAAAAATCTGAGCCCTTAAGAAAAACAAGTAGCAAATTTTATGTAAGAAAAGTGCACCGGATTGACTCTACGACCGAAATTGACGTCAATATGCCCGATTATTGAATTTTGAAAAAAATCCAAGGGTACCCCCTTTAAACATTTTTTGGGCAAATTTCGATTTTGGGAAATTGTTTCTTTTAACGTTAATATATACACTAGGTCTAGCTTATTCCAAATATGTGTTGTTTTTTTATCCCCTACCCACAGTTTGGCAAAAAAATGGAAAAATCGAATTGAAAATTTCAGTTTTTCAATTTCCGGCCAAACGGTGCCTTTTCTCATAGGGGTATGTATATATTTTTTGAATCACTACGTCAGGCTTAATCGAAATAAATTAAATTTGGAACGAAATACTAAGTTTTTATTTTCACGAAATTTGCATGACATGTAGACCTACAACTGGAACTTTTTCTCACGAAACGTAAGATGTAGAAGAAATCTGAGCCCTTGAGAAAAACAAGTAGCAAATTTTATGTAAGAAAAGTGCACCGGTTTGACTCTAGGACCGAAATTGACGCCAATATATCCGATTAAAGGATGTTTAAATGTTGAACAAATAATACAAAAAAATATACTTTTTTCCAATTTCCGGCCAAACGGTGCATTTTCTCATAGGGGTATGTATATATTTTTTGAATTACTACGTCAGGCTTAATCGAAATAAATTAAATTTGGAACGAAATACTAAGTTTTTATTTTCACGAAATTTGCATGACATGTAGACCTCCAACTGGAATTTTTTCTCACGAACCGTTAGATGTAGAAAAAATCTGAGCCTTGAGAAGAACAAGTAGTAAATTTTATGTAAGAAAAGTGCACCGTATTGACTCTAGGACCGAAATTGACGTCAATATGCCCGATTATTGAATTTTTAAAAAAATCCAAGGGTACCCCCTTTAAACATTTTTGGGCAAATTTCAATTTTGGGAAATTGTTTCTTTTAACGTTAATATATACACTAGGTCTAGCTTATTCCAAATATGTGTTGTTTTTCTATCCCCTACCCACAGTTTGGCAAAAAAAATGGAAAAATCGAATTGACAATTTTCAGTTTTTTCCAATTTCCGGCCAAACGGTGCCTTTTCTCATAGGGGTATGTATATATTTTTTGAATCACTACGTAAGGCTTAATCGAAATAAATTAAATTTGGAACGAAATACTAAGTTTTTATTTTCACGAAATTTGCATGACATGTAGACCTCCAACTGGAATTTTTTCTCACGAACCGTTAGATGTAGAAAAAATCTGAGCCCTTGAGAAGAACAAGTAGTAAATTTTATGTAAGAAAAGTGCACCGTATTGACTCTAGGACCGAAATTGACGTCAATATGCCCGATTATTGAATTTTTAAAAAAATCCAAGGGTACCCCCTTTAAACATTTTTGGGCAAATTTCAATTTTGGGAAATTGTTTCTTTTAACGTTAATATATACACTAGGTCTAGCTTATTCCAAATATGTGTTGTTTTTTTATCCCCTACCCACAGTTTGGCAAAAAAATGGAAAAATCGAATTGAAAATTTTTAGTTTTTTCCAATTTCCGGCCAAACGGTGCCTTTTCTCATAGGGGTATGTATATATTTTTTGAATCACTACGTCAGGCTTAATCGAAATAAATTAAATTTGGAACGAAATAATAAGTTTTTATTTTCACGAAATTTGCAGGACATGTAGACCTCCAACTGGAACTTTTTCTCACGAACCGTAAGATGTAGAAGAAATCTGAGCCCTTGAGAAAAACAAGTAGCAAATTTTATGTAAGAAAAGTGCACCGGTTTGACTCTAGGACCGAAATTGACGCCAATATATCCGATTAAAGGATGTTTAAATGTTGAACAAATAATACAAAAAATTATACTTTTTTCCAATTTCCGGCCAAACGGTGCATTTTCTCATAGGGGTATGTATATATTTTTTGAATCACTACGTCAGGCTTAATCGAAATAAATTAAATTTGGAACGAAATACTAAGTTTTTATTTTCACGAAATTTGCATGACATGTAGACCTCCAACTGGAATTTTTTCTCACGAACCGTTAGGTGTAGAAAAAATCTGAGCCCTTGAGAAGAACAAGTAGTAAATTTTATGTAAGGAAAGTGCACCGTATTGACTCTAGGACCGAAATTGACGTCAATATGCCCGATTATTGAATTTTTAAAAAAATCCAAGGGTACCCCCTTTAAACATTTTTGGGCAAATTTCAATTTTGGGAAATTGTTTCTTTAACGTTAATATATACACTAGGTCTACCTTATTCCAAATATGTGTTGTTTTTTATCCCCTACCCACAGTTTGGCAAAAAAAATGGAAAAATCGAATTGAAAATTTTCAGTTTTTTCCAATTTCCGGCCAAACGGTGCCTTTTCTCATAGGGGTATGTATATATTTTTTGAATCACTACGTCAGGCTTAATCGAAATAAATTAAATTTGGAACGAAATACTAAGTTTTTATTTTCACGAAATTTGCATGACATGTAGACCTCCAACTGGAATTTTTTCTCACGAACCGTTAGATGTAGAAAAAATCTGAGCCCTTGAGAAGAACAAGTAGCAAATTTTATGTAAGAAAAGTGCACCGGATTGACTCTACGACCGAAATTGACGTCAATATGCCCGATTATTGAATTGTGAAAAAAATCCAAGGGTACCCCCTTTAAACATTTTTGGGGAAATTTCGATTTTGGGAAATTGTTTCTTTTAACGTTAATATATACACTAGGTCTAGCTTATTCCAAATATGTGTTGTTTTTTTATCCCCTACCCACAGTTTGGCAAAAAAATGGAAAAATCGAATTGAAAATTTTCAGTTTTTTCCAATTTCCGGCCAAACGGTGCCTTTTCTCATAGGGGTATGTATATATTTTTTGAATCACTACGTCAGGCTTAATCGAAATAAATTAAATTTGGAACGAAATACTAAGTTTTTATTTTCACGAAATTTGCAGGACATGTAGACCTCCAACTGGAACTTTTTCTCACGAACCGTAAGATGTAGAAGAAATCTGAGCCCTTGAGAAAAACAAGTAGCAAATTTTATGTAAGAAAAGTGCACCAGTTTGACTCTAGGACCGAAATTGACGCCAGTATATCCGATTAAAGGATGTTTAAATGATGAACAAATAATACAAAAAATTATAGTTTTTTCCAATTTCCGGCCAAACGGTGCATTTTCTCATAGGGGTATGTATATATTTTTTGAATCACTACGTCAGGCTTAATCGAAATAAATTAAATTTGGAACGAAATACTAAGTTTTTATTTTCACGAAATTTGCATGACATGTAGACCTCCAACTGGAATTTTTTCTCACGAACCGTTAGATGTAGAAAAAATCTGAGCCCTTGAGAAGAACAAGTAGCAAATTATATGTAAGAAAAGTGCACCGGATTGACTCTACGACCGAAATTGACGTCAATATGCCCGATTATTGAATTTTGAAAAAAATCCAAGGGTACCCCCTTTAAACATTTTTGGGCAAATTTCAATTTTGGGAAATTGTTTCTTTTAACGTTAATATATACACTAGGTCTAGCTTATTCCAAATATGTGTTGTTTTTTTATCCCCTACCCAGTTTGGCAAAAAAATGGAAAAATCGAATTGAAAATTTTCAGGTTTTTCCAATTTCCGGCCAAACGGTGCCTTTTCTCATAGGGGTATGTATATATTTTTGAATCACTACGTCAGGCTTAATCGAAATAAATTAAATTTGGAACGAAATACTAAGTTTTTATTTTCACGAAATTTGCATGACATGTAGACCTCCAACTGGAATTTTTTCTCACGAACCGTTAGGTGTAGAAAAAATCTGAGCCCTTGAGAAGAACAAGTACTAAATTTTATGTAAGGAAAGTGCACCGTATTGACTCTAGGACCGAAATTGACGTCAATATGCCCGATTATTGAATTTTTAAAAAATCCAAGGGTACCCCCTTTAAACATTTTTGGGCAAATTTCAATTTTGGGAAATTGTTTCTTTTAACGTTAATATATACACTAGGTCTACCTTATTCCAAATATGTGTTGTTTTTTATCCCCTACCCACAGTTTGGCAAAAAAAATGGAAAAATCGAATTGAAAATTTTCAGTTTTTTCCAATTTCCGGCCAAACGGTGCCTTTTCTCATAGGGGTATGTATATATTTTTTGAATCACTACGTCAGGCTTAATCGAAATAAATTAAATTTGGAACGAAATACTAAGTTTTTATTTTCACGAAATTTGCATGACATGTAGACCTCCAACTGGAATTTTTTCTCACGAACGTTAGATGTAGAAAAAATCTGAGCCTTGAGAAGAACAAGTAGCAAATTTTATGTAAGAAAAGTGCACCGGATTGACTCTACGACCGAAATTGACGTCAATATGCCCGATTATTGAATTGTGAAAAAAATCCAAGGGTACCCCCTTTAAACATTTTTGGGGAAATTTCGATTTTGGGAAATTGTTTCTTTTAACGTTAATATATACACTAGGTCTAGCTTATTCCAAATATGTGTTGTTTTTTTATCCCCTACCCACAGTTTGGCAAAAAAATGGAAAAATCGAATTGAAAATTTTCAGTTTTTTCCAATTTCCGGCCAAACGGTGCCTTTTCTCATAGGGGTATGTATATATTTTTTGAATCACTACGTCAGGCTTAATCGAAATAAATTAAATTTGGAACGAAATACTAAGTTTTTATTTTCACGAAATTTGCAGGACATGTAGACCTCCAACTGGAACTTTTTCTCACGAACCGTAAGATGTAGAAGAAATCTGAGCCCTTGAGAAAAACAAGTAGCAAATTTTATGTAAGAAAAGTGCACCAGTTTGACTCTAGGACCGAAATTGACGCCAGTATATCCGATTAAAGGATGTTTAAATGATGAACAAATAATACAAAAAATTATAGTTTTTTCCAATTTCCGGCCAAACGGTGCATTTTCTCATAGGGGTATGTATATATTTTTTGAATCACTACGTCAGGCTTAATCGAAATAAATTAAATTTGGAACGAAATACTAAGTTTTTATTTTCACGAAATTTGCATGACATGTAGACCTCCAACTGGAATTTTTTCTCACGAACCGTTAGATGTAGAAAAAATCTGAGCCCTTGAGAAGAACAAGTAGTAAATTTTATGTAAGAAAAGTGCACCGTATTGACTCTAGGACCGAAATTGACGTCAATATGCCCGATTATTGAATTTTTAAAAAAATCCAAGGGTACCCCCTTTAAACATTTTTGGGCAAATTTCAATTTTGGGAAATTGTTTCTTTTAACGTTAATATATACACTAGGTCTAGCTTATTCCAAATATGTGTTGTTTTTCTATCCCCTACCCACAGTTTGGCAAAAAAAAATGGAAAAATCGAATTGACAATTTTCAGTTTTTTCCAATTTCCGGCCAAACGGTGCCTTTTCTCATAGGGGTATGTATATATTTTTTGAATCACTACGTAAGGCTTAATCGAAATAAATTAAATTTGGAACGAAATACTAAGTTTTTATTTTCACGAAATTTGCATGACATGTAGACCTCCAACTGGAATTTTTTCTCACGAACCGTTAGATGTAGAAAAAATCTGAGCCCTTGAGAAGAACAAGTAGTAAATTTTATGTAAGAAAAGTGCACCGTATTGACTCTAGGACCGAAATTGACGTCAATATGCCCGATTATTGAATTTTTTAAAAAATCCAAGGGTACCCCCTTTAAACATTTTTGGGCAAATTTCAATTTGGGAAATTGTTTCTTTTAACGTTAATATATACACTAGGTCTAGCTTATTCCAAATATGTGTTGTTTTTCTATCCCCTACCCACAGTTTGGCAAAAAAATGGAAAAATCGAATTGAAAATTTTTAGTTTTTTCCAATTTCCGGCCAAACGGTGCCTTTTCTCATAGGGGTATGTATATATTTTTGAATCACTACGTCAGGCTTAATCGAAATAAATTAAATTTGGAACGAAATAATAAGTTTTTATTTTCACGAAATTTGCAGGACATGTAGACCTCCAACTGGAACTTTTTCTCACGAACCGTAAGATGTAGAAGAAATCTGAGCCCTTGAGAAAAACAAGTAGCAAATTTTATGTAAGAAAAGTGCACCAGTTTGACTCTAGGACCGAAATTGACGCCAGTATATCCGATTAAAGGATGTTTAAATGATGAACAAATAATACAAAAAATTATAGTTTTTTCCAATTTCCGGCCAAACGGTGCATTTTCTCATAGGGGTATGTATATATTTTTTGAATCACTACGTCAGGCTTAATCGAAATAAATTAAATTTGGAACGAAATACTAAGTTTTTATTTCACGAAATTTGCATGACATGTAGACCTCCAACTGGAATTTTTTCTCACGAACCGTTAGATGTAGAAAAAATCTGAGCCCTTGAGAAGAACAAGTAGCAAATTATATGTAAGAAAAGTGCACCGGATTGACTCTACGACCGAAATTGACGTCAATATGCCCGATTATTGAATTTTGAAAAAAATCCAAGTGTACCCCCTTTAAACATTTTTGGGCAAATTTCAATTTTGGGAAATTGTTTCTTTTAACGTTAATATATACACTAGGTCTAGCTTATTCCAAATATGTGTTGTTTTTTTATCCCCTACCCACAGTTTGGCAAAAAAATGGAAAAATCGAATTGAAAATTTTCAGGTTTTTCCAATTTCCGGCCAAACGGTGCCTTTTCTCATAGGGGTATGTATATATTTTTTGAATCACTACGTCAGGCTTAATCGAAATAAATTAAATTTGGAACGAAATACTAAGTTTTTATTTTCACGAAATTTGCATGACATGTAGACCTCCACTGGAATTTTTCTCACGAACCGTTAGATGTAGAAAAAATCTGAGCCCTTGAGAAGAACAAGTAGTAAATTTTATGTAAGAAAAGTGCACCGTATTGACTCTAGGACCGAAATTGACGTCAATATGCCCGATTATTGAATTTTTAAAAAAATCCAAGGGTACCCCCTTTAAACATTTTTGGGCAAATTTCAATTTTGGGAAATTGTTTCTTTTAACGTTAATATATACACTAGGTCTAGCTTATTCCAAATATGTGTTGTTTTTCTATCCCCTACCCACAGTTTGGCAAAAAAATGGAAAAATCGAATTGAAAATTTTTAGTTTTTTCCAATTTCCGGCCAAACGGTGCCTTTTCTCATAGGGGTATGTATATATTTTTTGAATCACTACGTCAGGCTTAATCGAAATAAATTAAATTTGGAACGAAATAATAAGTTTTTATTTTCACGAAATTTGCAGGACATGTAGACCTCCAACTGGAACTTTTTCTCACGAACCGTAAGATGTAGAAGAAATCTGAGCCCTTGAGAAAAACAAGTAGCAAATTTTATGTAAGAAAAGTGCACCGGTTTGACTCTAGGACCGAAATTGACGCCAGTATATCCGATTAAAGGATGTTTAAATGATGAACAAATAATACAAAAAATTATAGTTTTTCCAATTTCCGGCCAAACGGTGCATTTTCTCATAGGGGTATGTATATATTTTTTGAATCACTACGTCAGGCTTAATCGAAATAAATTAAATTTGGAACGAAATACTAAGTTTTTATTTTCACGAAATTTGCATGACATGTAGACCTCCAACTGGAATTTTTTCTCACGAACCGTTAGATGTAGAAAAAATCTGAGCCCTTGAGAAGAACAAGTAGTAAATTTTATGTAAGAAAAGTGCACCGTATTGACTCTAGGACCGAAATTGACGTCAATATGCCCGATTATTGAATTTTTAAAAAAATCCAAGGGTACCCCCTTTAAACATTTTTGGGCAAATTTCAATTTTGGGAAATTGTTTCTTTTAACGTTAATATATACACTAGGTCTAGCTTATTCCAAATATGTGTTGTTTTTTATCCCCTACCCACAGTTTGGCAAAAAAATGGAAAAATCGAATTGAAAATTTTAGTTTTTTCCAATTTCCGGCCAAACGGTGCCTTTTCTCATAGGGGTATGTATATATTTTTTGAATCACTACGTCAGGCTTAATCGAAATAAATTAAATTTGGAACGAAATAATAAGTTTTTATTTTCACGAAATTTGCAGGACATGTAGACCTCCAACTGGAACTTTTTCTCACGAACCGTAAGATGTAGAAGAAATCTGAGCCCTTGAGAAAAACAAGTAGCAAATTTTATGTAAGAAAAGTGCACCGGTTTGACTCTAGGACCGAAATTGACGCCAGTATATCCGATTAAAGGATGTTTAAATGATGAACAAATAATACAAAAAATTATAGTTTTTTCCAATTTCCGGCCAAACGGTGCATTTTCTCATAGGGGTATGTATATATTTTTTGAATCACTACGTAAGGCTTAATCGAAATAAATTAAATTTGGAACGAAATACTAAGTTTTATTTTCACGAAATTTGCAGGACATGTAGACCTCCAACTGGAACTTTTTCTCACGAACCGTAAGATGTAGAAGAAATCTGAGCCCTTGAGAAAAACAAGTAGCAAATTTTATGTAAGAAAAGTGCACCGGTTTGACTCTAGGACCGAAATTGACGCCAGTATATCCGATTAAAGGATGTTTAAATGATGAACAAATAATACAAAAAATTATAGTTTTTTCCAATTTCCGGCCAAACGTGCATTTTCTCATAGGGGTATGTATATATTTTTTGAATCACTACGTCAGGCTTAATCGAAATAAATTAAATTTGGAACGAAATAATAAGTTTTTATTTTCACGAAATTTGCAGGACATGTAGACCTCCAACTGGAACTTTTTCTCACGAACCGTAAGATGTAGAAGAAATCTGAGCCCTTGAGAAAAACAAGTAGCAAATTTTATGTAAGAAAAGTGCACCGGTTTGACTCTAGGACCGAAATTGACGCCAGTATATCCGATTAAAGGATGTTTAAATGATGAACAAATAATACAAAAAATTATAGTTTTTTCCAATTTCCGGCCAAACGGTGCATTTTCTCATAGGGGTATGTATATATTTTTTGAATCACTACGTCAGGCTTAATCGAAATAAATTAAATTTGGAACGAAATACTAAGTTTTTATTTTCACGAAATTTGCATGACATGTAGACCTCCAACTGGAATTTTTTCTCACGAACCGTTAGATGTAGAAAAAATCTGAGCCCTTGAGAAGAACAAGTAGCAAATTTTATGTAAGAAAAGTGCACCGGATTGACTCTACGACCGAAATTGACGTCAATATGCCCGATTATTGAATTGTGAAAAAAATCCAAGGGTACCCCCTTTAAACATTTTTGGGGAAATTTCGATTTTGGGAAATTGTTTCTTTTAACGTTAATATATACACTAGGTCTAGCTTATTCCAAATATGTGTTGTTTTTTTATCCCCTACCCACAGTTTGGCAAAAAAATGGAAAAATCGAATTGAAAATTTTCAGTTTTTTCCAATTTCCGGCCAAACGGTGCCTTTTCTCATAGGGGTATGTATATATTTTTTGAATCACTACGTCAGGCTTAATCGAAATAAATTAAATTTGGAACGAAATACTAAGTTTTTATTTTCACGAAATTTGCAGGACATGTAGACCTCCAACTGGAACTTTTTCTCACGAACCGTAAGATGTAGAAGAAATCTGAGCCCTTGAGAAAAACAAGTAGCAAATTTTATGTAAGAAAAGTGCACCAGTTTGACTCTAGGACCGAAATTGACGCCAGTATATCCGATTAAAGGATGTTTAAATGATGAACAAATAATACAAAAAATTATAGTTTTTTCCAATTTCCGGCCAAACGGTGCATTTTCTCATAGGGGTATGTATATATTTTTTGAATCACTACGTCAGGCTTAATCGAAATAAATTAAATTTGGAACGAAATACTAAGTTTTTATTTTCACGAAATTTGCATGACATGTAGACCTCCAACTGGAATTTTTTCTCACGAACCGTTAGATGTAGAAAAAATCTGAGCCCTTGAGAAGAACAAGTAGCAAATTATATGTAAGAAAAGTGCACCGGATTGACTCTACGACCGAAATTGACGTCAATATGCCCGATTATTGAATTTTGAAAAAAATCCAAGGGTACCCCCTTTAAACATTTTTGGGCAAATTTCAATTTTGGGAAATTGTTTCTTTTAACGTTAATATATACACTAGGTCTAGCTTATTCCAAATATGTGTTGTTTTTTTATCCCCTACCCAGTTTGGCAAAAAAATGGAAAAATCGAATTGAAAATTTTCAGGTTTTTCCAATTTCCGGCCAAACGGTGCCTTTTCTCATAGGGGTATGTATATATTTTTTGAATCACTACGTCAGGCTTAATCGAAATAAATTAAATTTGGAACGAAATACTAAGTTTTTATTTTCACGAAATTTGCATGACATGTAGACCTCCAACTGGAATTTTTTCTCACGAACCGTTAGGTGTAGAAAAAATCTGAGCCCTTGAGAAGAACAAGTACTAAATTTTATGTAAGGAAAGTGCACCGTATTGACTCTAGGACCGAAATTGACGTCAATATGCCCGATTATTGAATTTTTAAAAAATCCAAGGGTACCCCCTTTAAACATTTTTGGGCAAATTTCAATTTTGGGAAATTGTTTCTTTTAACGTTAATATATACACTAGGTCTACCTTATTCCAAATATGTGTTGTTTTTTATCCCCTACCCACAGTTTGGCAAAAAAAATGGAAAAATCGAATTGAAAATTTTCAGTTTTTTCCAATTTCCGGCCAAACGGTGCCTTTTCTCATAGGGGTATGTATATATTTTTTGAATCACTACGTCAGGCTTAATCGAAATAAATTAAATTTGGAACGAAATACTAAGTTTTTATTTTCACGAAATTTGCATGACATGTAGACCTCCAACTGGAATTTTTTCTCACGAACCGTTAGATGTAGAAAAAATCTGAGCCCTTGAGAAGAACAAGTAGCAAATTTTATGTAAGAAAAGTGCACCGGATTGACTCTACGACCGAAATTGACGTCAATATGCCCGATTATTGAATTGTGAAAAAAATCCAAGGGTACCCCCTTTAAACATTTTTGGGGAAATTTCGATTTTGGGAAATTGTTTCTTTTAACGTTAATATATACACTAGGTCTAGCTTATTCCAAATATGTGTTGTTTTTTTATCCCCTACCCACAGTTTGGCAAAAAAATGGAAAAATCGAATTGAAAATTTTCAGTTTTTTCCAATTTCCGGCCAAACGGTGCCTTTTCTCATAGGGGTATGTATATATTTTTTGAATCACTACGTCAGGCTTAATCGAAATAAATTAAATTTGGAACGAAATAATAAGTTTTTATTTTCACGAAATTTGCAGGACATGTAGACCTCCAACTGGAACTTTTTCTCACGAACCGTAAGATGTAGAAGAAATCTGAGCCCTTGAGAAAAACAAGTAGCAAATTTTATGTAAGAAAAGTGCACCGGTTTGACTCTAGGACCGAAATTGACGCCAGTATATCCGATTAAAGGATGTTTAAATGATGAACAAATAATACAAAAAATTATAGTTTTTTCCAATTTCCGGCCAAACGGTGCATTTTCTCATAGGGGTATGTATATATTTTTTGAATCACTACGTCAGGCTTAATCGAAATAAATTAAATTTGGAACGAAATACTAAGTTTTTATTTTCACGAAATTTGCATGACATGTAGACCTCCAACTGGAATTTTTTCTCACGAACCGTTAGATGTAGAAAAAATCTGAGCCCTTGAGAAGAACAAGTAGTAAATTTTATGTAAGAAAAGTGCACCGTATTGACTCTAGGACCGAAATTGACGTCAATATGCCCGATTATTGAATTTTTAAAAAAATCCAAGGGTACCCCCTTTAAACATTTTTGGGCAAATTTCAATTTTGGGAAATTGTTTCTTTTAACGTTAATATATACACTAGGTCTAGCTTATTCCAAATATGTGTTGTTTTTTTATCCCCTACCCACAGTTTGGCAAAAAAATGGAAAAATCGAATTGAAAATTTTTAGTTTTTTCCAATTTCCGGCCAAACGGTGCCTTTTCTCATAGGGGTATGTATATATTTTTTGAATCACTACGTCAGGCTTAATCGAAATAAATTAAATTTGGAACGAAATAATAAGTTTTTATTTTCACGAAATTTGCAGGACATGTAGACCTCCAACTGGAACTTTTTCTCACGAACCGTAAGATGTAGAAGAAATCTGAGCCCTTGAGAAAAACAAGTAGCAAATTTTATGTAAGAAAAGTGCACCGGTTTGACTCTAGGACCGAAATTGACGCCAGTATATCCGATTAAAGGATGTTTAAATGATGAACAAATAATACAAAAAATTATAGTTTTTTCCAATTTCCGGCCAAACGGTGCATTTTCTCATAGGGGTATGTATATATTTTTTGAATCACTACGTAAGGCTTAATCGAAATAAATTAAATTTGGAACGAAATACTAAGTTTTTATTTTCACGAAATTTGCAGGACATGTAGACCTCCAACTGGAACTTTTTCTCACGAACCGTAAGATGTAGAAGAAATCTGAGCCCTTGAGAAAAACAAGTAGCAAATTTTATGTAAGAAAAGTGCACCGGTTTGACTCTAGGACCGAAATTGACGCCAGTATATCCGATTAAAGGATGTTTAAATGATGAACAAATAATACAAAAAATTATAGTTTTTTCCAATTTCCGGCCAAACGGTGCATTTTCTCATAGGGGTATGTATATATTTTTTGAATCACTACGTCAGGCTTAATCGAAATAAATTAAATTTGGAACGAAATAATAAGTTTTTATTTTCACGAAATTTGCAGGACATGTAGACCTCCAACTGGAACTTTTTCTCACGAACCGTAAGATGTAGAAGAAATCTGAGCCCTTGAGAAAAACAAGTAGCAAATTTTATGTAAGAAAAGTGCACCGGTTTGACTCTAGGACCGAAATTGACGCCAGTATATCCGATTAAAGGATGTTTAAATGATGAACAAATAATACAAAAAATTATAGTTTTTTCCAATTTCCGGCCAAACGGTGCATTTTCTCATAGGGGTATGTATATATTTTTTGAATCACTACGTCAGGCTTAATCGAAATAAATTAAATTTGGAACGAAATACTAAGTTTTTATTTTCACGAAATTTGCATGACATGTAGACCTCCAACTGGAATTTTTTCTCACGAACCGTTAGATGTAGAAAAAATCTGAGCCCTTGAGAAGAACAAGTAGTAAATTTTATGTAAGAAAAGTGCACCGTATTGACTCTAGGACCGAAATTGACGTCAATATGCCCGATTATTGAATTTTTAAAAAATCCAAGGGTACCCCCTTTAAACATTTTTGGGCAAATTTCAATTTTGGGAAATTGTTTCTTTTAACGTTAATATATACACTAGGTCTAGCTTATTCCAAATATGTGTTGTTTTTTTATCCCCTACCCACAGTTTGGCAAAAAAATGGAAAAATCGAATTGAAAATTTTTAGTTTTTTCCAATTTCCGGCCAAACGGTGCCTTTTCTCATAGGGGTATGTATATATTTTTTGAATCACTACGTCAGGCTTAATCGAAATAAATTAAATTTGGAACGAAATAATAAGTTTTTATTTTCACGAAATTTGCAGGACATGTAGACCTCCAACTGGAACTTTTTCTCACGAACCGTAAGATGTAGAAGAAATCTGAGCCCTTGAGAAAAACAAGTAGCAAATTTTATGTAAGAAAAGTGCACCGGTTTGACTCTAGGACCGAAATTGACGCCAGTATATCCGATTAAAGGATGTTTAAATGATGAACAAATAATACAAAAAATTATAGTTTTTTCCAATTTCCGGCCAAACGGTGCATTTTCTCATAGGGGTATGTATATATTTTTGAATCACTACGTAAGGCTTAATCGAAATAAATTAAATTTGGAACGAAATACTAAGTTTTTATTTTCACGAAATTTGCAGGACATGTAGACCTCCAACTGGAACTTTTTCTCACGAACCGTAAGATGTAGAAGAAATCTGAGCCCTTGAGAAAAACAAGTAGCAAATTTTATGTAAGAAAAGTGCACCAGTTTGACTCTAGGACCGAAATTGACGCCAGTATATCCGATTAAAGGATGTTTAAATGATGAACAAATAATACAAAAAATTATAGTTTTTTCCAATTCCGGCAAACGGTGCATTTTCTCATAGGGGTATGTATATATTTTTTGAATCACTACGTCAGGCTTAATCGAAATAAATTAAATTGGAACGAAATACTAAGTTTTTATTTTCACGAAATTTGCATGACATGTAGACCTCCAACTGGAATTTTTTCTCACGAACCGTTAGGTGTAGAAAAAATCTGAGCCCTTGAGAAGAACAAGTAGTAAATTTTATGTAAGGAAAGTGCACCGGATTGACTCTACGACCGAAATTGACGTCAATATGCCCGATTATTGAATTTTGAAAAAAATCCAAGTGTACCCCCTTTAAACATTTTTGGGCAAATTTCAATTTTGGGAAATTGTTTCTTTTAACGTTAATATATACACTAGGTCTACCTTATTCCAAATATGTGTTGTTTTTTATCCCCTACCCACAGTTTGGCAAAAAAAAATGGAAAAATCGAATTGAAAATTTTCAGTTTTTTCCAATTTCCGGCCAAACGGTGCCTTTTCTCATAGGGGTATGTATATATTTTTTGAATCACTACGTCAGGCTTAATCGAAATAAATTAAATTTGGAACGAAATACTAAGTTTTTATTTTCACGAAATTTGCATGACATGTAGACCTCCAACTGGAATTTTTCTCACGAATCGTTAGATGTAGAAAAAATCTGAGCCCTTGAGAAGAACAAGTAGTAAATTTTATGTAAGAAAAGTGCACCGTATTGACTCTAGGACCGAAATTGACGTCAATATGCCCGATTATTGAATTTTTAAAAAAATCCAAGGGTACCCCCTTTAAACATTTTTGGGCAAATTTCAATTTTGGGAAATTGTTTCTTTTAACGTTAATATATACACTAGGTCTAGCTTATTCCAAATATGTGTTGTTTTTCTATCCCCTACCCACAGTTTGCAAAAAAAAAAAGGAAAAATCAAAAAAAGGAAAAATCGAATTGAAAATTTTCAGTTTTTTCCAATTTCCGGCCAAACGGTGCCTTTTCTCATAGGGGTATGTATATATTTTTTGAATCACTACGTAAGGCTTAATCGAAATAAATTAAATTTGGAACGAAATACTAAGTTTTTATTTTCACGAAATTTGCAGGACATGTAGACCTCCAACTGGAACTTTTTCTCACGAACCGTAAGATGTAGAAGAAATCTGAGCCCTTGAGAAAAACAAGTAGCAAATTTTATGTAAGAAAAGTGCACCGGTTTGACTCTAGGACCGAAATTGACGCCAATATATCCGATTAAAGGATGTTTAAATGTTGAACAAATAATACAAAAAATTATAGTTTTTTTCCAATTTCCGGCCAAACGGTGCATTTTCTTATAGGGGTATGTATATATTTTTTTAATCACTACGTCAGGCTTAATCGAAATAAATTAAATTTGGATCGAAATACTAAGTTTTTATTTTCACGAAATTTGCAGGACATGTAGACCTCCAACTGGAACTTTTTCTCACGAACCGTAAGATGTAGAAGAAATCTGAGCCCTTAAGAAAAACAAGTAGCAAATTTTATGTAAGAAAAAGTGCACCGGTTTGACTCTAGGACCGAAATTGACGCCAGTATATCCGCTTAAAGGATGTTTAAATGATGAACAAATAATACAAAAAATTATAGTTTTTTCCAATTTCCGGCCAAACGGTGCATTTTCTCATAGGGGTATGTATATATTTTTTGAATCACTACGTCAGGCTTAATCGAAATAAATTAAATTTGGAACGAAATACTAAGTTTTTATTTTCACGAAATTTGCATGACATGTAGACCTCCAACTGGAATTTTTTCTCACGAACCGTGAGATGTAGAAAAAATCTGAGCCCTTGAGAAGAACAAGTAGCAAATTTTATGTAAGAAAAGTGCACCGGATTGACTCTACGACCGAAATTGACGTCAATATGCCCGATTATTGAATTTTGAAAAAAATCCAAGGGTACCCCCTTTAAACATTTTTGGGCAAAATTTCGATTTTGGGAAATTGTTTCTTTTAACGTTAATATATACACTAGGTCTAGCTTATTCCAAATATGTGTTGTTTTTTTATCCCTACCCACAGTTTGGCAGAAAAAAATGGAAAAATCGAATTGAAAATTTTCAGGTTTTTCCAATTTCCGGCCAAACGGTGCCTTTTCTCATAGGGGTATGTATATATTTTTTGAATCACTACGTCAGGCTTAATCGAAATAAATTAAATTTGGAACGAAATACTAAGTTTTTATTCTCACGAAATTTGCATGACATGTAGACCTCCAACTGGAATTTTTTCTCACGAACCGTTAGATGTAGAAAAAATCTGAGCCCTTGAGAAGAACAAGTAGTAAATTTTATGTAAGAAAAGTGCACCGTATTGACTCTAGGACCGAAATTGACGTCAATATGCCCGATTATTGAATTTTTAAAAAAATCCAAGGGTACCACCCTTTAAACATTTTTGGGCAAATTTCAATTTTGGGAAATTGTTTCTTTTAACGTTAATATATACACTAGGTCTAGCTTATTCCAAATATGTGTTGTTTTTTCTATCCCCTACCCACAGTTTGGCAAAAAAAATGGAAAAATCGAATTGAAAATTTTCAGTTTTTTCCAATTTCCGGCCAAACGGTGCCTTTTCTCATAGGGGTATGTATATATTTTTTGAATCACTACGTCAGGCTTAATCGAAATAAATTAAATTTGGAACGAAATACTAAGTTTTTATTTTCACGAAATTTGCAGGACATGTAGACCTCCAACTGGAACTTTTTCTCACGAACCGTAAGATGTAGAAGAAATCTGAGCCCTTGAGAAAAACAAGTAGCAAATTTTATGTAAGAAAAGTGCACCGGTTTGACTCTAGGACCGAAAATTGACGCCAATATATCCGATTAAAGGATGTTTAAATGTTGAACAAATAATACAAAAAATTATACTTTTTTCCAATTTCCGGCCAAACGGTGCATTTTCTCATAGGGGTATGTATATATTTTTTGAATCACTACGTCAGGCTTAATTGAAATAAATTAAATTTGGAACGAAATACTAAGTTTTTATTTTCACGAAATTTGCATGACATGTAGACCTCCAACTGGATTTTTTTCTCACGAACCGTTAGATGTAGAAAAAATCTGAGCCCTTAAGAAAAACAAGTAGCAAATTTTATGTAAGAAAAGTGCACCGGATTGACTCTACGACCGAAATTGACGTCAATATGCCCGATTATTGAATTTTGAAAAAAATCCAAGGGTACCCCCTTTAAACATTTTTGGGCAAATTTCGATTTTGGGAAATTGTTTCTTTTAACGTTAATATATACACTAGGTCTAGCTTATTCCAAATATGTGTTGTTTTTTTATCCCCTACCCACAGTTTGGCAAAAAAATGGAAAAATCGAATTGAAAATTTTCAGTTTTTTTCCAATTTCGGCCAAACGGTGCCTTTTCTCATAGGGGTATGTATATATTTTTTGAATCACTACGTCAGGCTTAATCGAAATAAATTAAATTTGGAACGAAATACTAAGTTTTTATTTTCACGAAATTTGCATGACATGTAGACCTACAACTGGAACTTTTTCTCACGAAACGTAAGATGTAGAAGAAATCTGAGCCCTTGAGAAAAACAAGTAGCAAATTTTATGTAAGAAAAGTGCACCGGTTTGACTCTAGGACCGAAATTGACGCCAATATATCCGATTAAAGGATGTTTAAATGTTGAACAAATAATACAAAAAAATAAATTTTTTTCCAATTTCCGGCCAAACGGTGCATTTTCTCATAGGGGTATGTATATATTTTTTGAATTACTACGTCAGGCTTAATCGAAATAAATTAAATTTGGAACGAAATACTAAGTTTTTATTTTCACGAAATTTGCATGACATGTAGACCTCCAACTGGAATTTTTTCTCACGAACCGTTAGATGTAGAAAAAATCTGAGCCCTTGAGAAGAACAAGTAGTAAATTTTATGTAAGAAAAGTGCACCGTATTGACTCTAGGACCGAAATTGACGTCAATATGCCCGATTATTGAATTTTAAAAAAATCCAAGGGTACCCCCTTTAAACATTTTTGGGCAAATTTCAATTTTGGGAAATTGTTTCTTTTAACGTTAATATATACACTAGGTCTAGCTTATTCCAAATATGTGTTGTTTTTCTATCCCCTACCCACAGTTTGGCAAAAAAAATGGAAAAATCGAATTGACAATTTTCAGTTTTTTCCAATTTCCGGCCAAACGGTGCCTTTTCTCATAGGGGTATGTATATATTTTTTGAATCACTACGTAAGGCTTAATCGAAATAAATTAAATTTGGAACGAAATACTAAGTTTTTATTTTCACGAAATTTGCATGACATGTAGACCTCCAACTGGAATTTTTTCTCACGAACCGTTAGATGTAGAAAAAATCTGAGCCCTTGAGAAGAACAACTAGTAGTAAATTTTATGTAAGAAAAGTGCACCGTATTGACTCTAGGACCGAAATTGACGTCAATATGCCCGATTATTGAATTTTAAAAAAATCCAAGGGTACCCCCTTTAAACATTTTTGGGCAAATTTCAATTTTGGGAAATTGTTTCTTTTAACGTTAATATATACACTAGGTCTAGCTTATTCCAAATATGTGTTGTTTTTTTATCCCCTACCCACAGTTTGGCAAAAAAATGGAAAAATCGAATTGAAAATTTTTAGTTTTTTCCAATTTCCGGCCAAACGGTGCCTTTTCTCATAGGGGTATGTATATATTTTTTGAATCACTACGTCAGGCTTAATCGAAATAAATTAAATTTGGAACGAAATAATAAGTTTTTATTTTCACGAAATTTGCAGGACATGTAGACCTCCAACTGGAACTTTTTCTCACGAACCGTAAGATGTAGAAGAAATCTGAGCCCTTGAGAAAAACAAGTAGCACAAATTTTATGTAAGAAAAGTGCACCGGTTTGACTCTAGGACCGAAATTGACGCCAATATATCCGATTAAAGGATGTTTAAATGTTGAACAAATAATACAAAAAAATTATACTTTTTTCCAATTTCCGGCCAAACGGTGCATTTTCTCATAGGGGTATGTATATATTTTTTGAATCACTACGTCAGGCTTAATCGAAATAAATTAAATTTGGAACGAAATACTAAGTTTTTATTTTCACGAAATTTGCATGACATGTAGACCTCCAACTGGAATTTTTTCTCACGAACCGTTAGATGTAGAAAAAATCTGAGCCCTTAAGAAAAACAAGTAGCAAATTTTATGTAAGAAAAGTGCACCGGATTGACTCTACGACCGAAATTGACGTCAATATGCCCGATTATTGAATTTTGAAAAAAATCCAAGGGTACCCCCTTTAAACATGTTTTGGGCAAATTTCAATTTTGGGAAATTGTTTCTTTTAACGTTAATATATACACTAGGTCTAGCTTATTCCAAATATGTGTTGTTTTTTTATCCCCTACCCACAGTTTGGCAAAAAATGGAAAAATCGAATTGAAAAATTTTCAGTTTTTTCCAATTTCCGGCCAAACGGTGCCTTATCTCATAGGGGTATGTATATATTTTTTGAATCACTACGTCAGGCTTAATCGAAATAAATTAAATTTGGAACGAAATACTAAGTTTTTATTTTCACGAAATTTGCAGGACATGTAGACCTCCAACTGGAACTTTTTCTCACGAACCGTAAGATGTAGGAGATCTCTGAGCCCTTGAGAAAAACAAGTAGCAAATTTTATGTAAGAAAAGTGCACCGGTTTGACTCTAGGACCGAAATTGACGCCAATATATCCGATTAAAGGATGTTTAAATGATGAACAAATAATACAAAAAAATTATAGTTTTTTCCAATTTCCGGCCAAACGGTGCATTTTCTCATGGGGGTATGTATATATTTTTTTGAATCACTACGTCAGGCTTAATCGAAATAAATTAAATTTCGAACGAAATACTAAGTTTTTATTTTCACGAAATTTGCATGACATGTAGACCTCCAACTGGAATTTTTTCTCACGAACCGTTAGATGTAGAAAAAATCTGAGCCCTTGAGAAGAACAAGTAGTAAATTTTATGTAAGAAAAGTGCACCGAGATTGACTCTAGGACCGAAATTGACGTCAATATGCCCGATTATTGAATTTTGAAAAAAATCCAAGGGTACCCCCTTTAAACATTTTTTGGGCAAATTTCAATTTGGGAAATTGTTTCTTTTAACGTTAATATATACACTAGGTCTAGCTTATTCCAAATATGTGTTGTTTTTCTATCCCCTACCCACAGTTTGGCAAAAAAAAAGGAAAAATCGAATTGAAAATTTTCAGTTTTTTCCAATTTCCGGCCAAACGGTGCCTTTTTCTCATAGGGGTATGTATATATTTTTTGAATCACTACGTAAGGCTTAATCGAAATAAATTAAATTTGGAACGAAATACTAAGTTTTTATTTTCACGAAATTTGCAGGACATGTAGACCTCCAACTGGAACTTTTTCTCACGAACCGTAAGATGTAGAAGAAATCTGAGCCCTTGAGAAAAACAAGTAGCAAATTTTATGTAAGAAAAGTGCACCGGTTTGACTCTAGGACCGAAATTGACGCCAATATATCCGATTAAAGGATGTTTAAATGTTGAACAAATAATACAAAAAATTATAGTTTTTTCCAATTTCCGGCCAAACGGTGCATTTTCTCTTATAGGGGTATGTATATATTTTTTTAATCACTACGTCAGGCTTAATCGAAATAAATTAAATTTGGATCGAAATACTAAGTTTTTATTTTCACGAAATTTGCAGGACATGTAGACCTCCAACTGGAACTTTTTCTCACGAACCGTAAGATGTAGAAGAAATCTGAGCCCTTAAGAAAAACAAGTAGCAAATTTTATGTAAGAAAAGTGCACCGGTTTGACTCTAGGACCGAAATTGACGCCAGTATATCCGCTTAAAGGATGTTTAAATGATGAACAAATAATACAAAAAATTATAGTTTTTTCCAATTTCCGGCCAAACAAACGGTGCATTTTCTCATAGGGGTATGTATATATTTTTTGAATCACTACGTCAGGCTTAATCGAAATAAATTAAATTTGGAACGAAATACTAAGTTTTTATTTTCACGAAATTTGCATGACATGTAGACCTCCAACTGGAATTTTTTCTCACGAACCGTGAGATGTAGAAAAAATCTGAGCCCTTGAGAAGAACAAGTAGCAAATTTTATGTAAGAAAAGTGCACCGGATTGACTCTACGACCGAAATTGACGTCAATATGCCCGATTATTGAATTTTGAAAAAAATCCAAGGGTACCCCCTTTAAACATTTTTTGGGCAAATTTCGATTTTGGGAAATTGTTTCTTTTAACGTTAATATATACACTAGGTCTAGCTTATTCCAAATATGTGTTGTTTTTTTATCCCCCTACCCACAGTTTGGCAAAAAAATGGAAAAATCGAATTGAAAATTTTCAGGTTTTTCCAATTACCGGCCAAACGGTGCTTTTCTCATAGGGGTATGTCATATATTTTTTGAATCACTACGTCAGGCTTAATCGAAATAAATTAAATTTGGAACGAAATACTAAGTTTTTATTTTCACGAAATTTGCATGACATGTAGACCTCCAACTGGAATTTTTTCTCACGAACCGTTAGATGTAGAAAAAATCTGAGCCCTTGAGAAGAACAAGTAGTAAATTTTATGTAAGAAAAGTGCACCGTAATTGACTCTAGGACGAATTGACGTCAATATGCCCGATTATTGAATTTTTAAAAAAATCCAAGGGTACCCCCTTTAAACATTTTTGGGGCAAATTTCAATTTTGGGAAATTGTTTCTTTTAACGTTAATATATACACTAGGTCTAGCTTATTCCAAATATGTGTTGTTTTTCTATCCCCTACCCACAGTTTGGCAAAAAAAATGGAAAAATCGAATTGAAAATTTTCAGTTTTTTCCAATTTCCGGCCAAACGGTGCCTTTTCTCATAGGGGTATGTATATATTTTTTGAATCACTACGTCAGGCTTAATCGAAATAAATTAAATTTGGAACGAAATACTAAGTTTTTATTTTCACGAAATTTGCAGGACATGTAGACCTCCAACTGGAACTTTTTCTCACGAACCGTAAGATGTAGAAGAAATCTGAGCCCTTGAGAAAAACAAGTAGCAAATTTTATGTAAGAAAAGTGCACCGGTTTGACTCTAGGACCGAAATTGACGCCAATATATCCGATTAAAGGATGTTTAAATGTTGAACAAATAATACAAAAAATTATGCTTTTTTCCAATTTCCGGCCAAACGGTGCATTTTCTCATAGGGGTATGTATATATTTTTTGAATCACTACGTCAGGCTTAATCGAAATAAATTAAATTTGGAACGAAATACTAAGTTTTTATTTTCACGAAATTTGCATGACATGTAGACCTCCAACTGGAATTTTTTCTCACGAACCGTTAGATGTAGAAAAAATCTGAGCCCTTAAGAAAAACAAGTAGCAAATTTTATGTAAGAAAAAGTGCACCGGTTTGACTCTAGGACCGAAATTGACGCCAATATATCCGATTAAAGGATGTTTAAATGTTGAACAAATAATACAAAAAATTATAGTTTTTTCCAATTTCCGGCCAAACGGTGCATTTTCTTATAGGGGTATGTATAAAATTTTTTTAATCACTACGTCAGGCTTAATCGAAATAAATTAAATTTGGAACGAAATACTAAGTTTTTATTTTCACGAAATTTGCAGGACATGTAGACCTCCAACTGGAACTTTTTCTCACGAACCGTAAGATGTAGAAGAAATCTGAGCCCTTGAGAAAAACAAGTAGCAAATTTTTTGTAAGAAAAGTGCACCAGTTTGACTCTAGGACCGAAATTGACGCCAGTATATCCGATTAAAGGATGTTTAAATGATGAACAAATAATACAAAAAATTATAGTTTTTTCCAATTTCCGGCCAAACGGTGCATTTTCTCATAGGGGTATGTATATATTTTTTGAATCACTACGTCAGGCTTAATCGAAATAAATTAAATTTGGAACGAAATAGCTACGTTTTTATTTTCACGAAATTTGCATGACATGTAGACCTCCAACTGGAATTTTTTCTCACGAACCGTGAGATGTAGAAAAAATCTGAGCCCTTGAGAAGAACAAGTAGCAAATTTTATGTAAGAAAGAGTGCACCGGATTGACTCTACGACCGAAATTGACGTCAATATGCCCGATTATTGAATTTTGAAAAAAATCCAAGGGTACCCCCTTTAAACATTTTTGGGGCAAATTTCGATTTTGGGAAATTGTTTCTTTTAACGTTAATATATACACTAGGTCTAGCTTATTCCAAATATGTGTTGTTTTTTTATCCCCTACCCACAGTTTGGCAAAAAAAATGGAAAAATCGAATTGAAAATTTTCAGGTTTTTCCAATTTCCGGCCAAACGGTGCCTTTTCTCATAGGGGTATGTATATATTTTTTGAATCACTACGTCAGGCTTAATCGAAATAAATTAAATTTGGAACGAAATACTAAGTTTATATTTTCACGAAATTTGCATGACATGTAGACCTCCAACTGGAATTTTTTCTCACGAACCGTTAGATGTAGAAAAAATCTGAGCCCTTGAGAAGAACAAGTAGTAAATTTTATGTAAGAAAAGTGCACCGTATTGACTCTAGGACCGAAATTGACGCCAATATATCCGATTAAAGGATGTTTAAATGTTGAACAAATAATACAAAAAAATATACTTTTTTCCAATTTCCGGCCAAACGGTGCATTTTTCTCATAGGGGTATGTATATATTTTTTGAATTACTACGTCAGGCTTAATCGCAATAAATTAAATTTGGAACCAAATACTAAGTTTTTATTTTCACGAAATTTGCATGACATGTAGACCTCCAACTGGAATTTTTTCTCACGAACCGTTAGATGTAGAAAAAATCTGAGCCCTTGAGAAGAACAAGTAGTAAATTTTATGTAAGAAAAGTGCACCGTATTGACTCTAGGACCGAAATTGACGTCAATATGCCCGATCATTGAATTTTTAAAAAAATCCAAGGGTACCCCCTTTAAACATTTTTGGGCAAATTTCAATTTGGGAAATTGTTTCTTTTAACGTTAATATATACACTAGGTCTAGCTTATTCCAAATATGTGTTGTTTTTCTATCCCCTACCCACAGTTTGGCAAAAAAAAAGGAAAAATCGAATTGAAAATTTTCAGTTTTTTTCCAATTTCCGGCCAGATCGGTGCCTTTTCTCATAGGGGTATGTATATATTTTTTGAATCACTACATAAGGCTTAATCGAAATAAATTAAATTTGGAACGAAATACTAAGTTTTTATTTTCACGAAATTTGCAGGACATGTAGACCTCCAACTGGAACTTTTTCTCACGAACCGTAAGATGTAGAAGAAATCTGAGCCCTCGAGAAAAACAAGTAGCAAATTTTATGTAAGAAAAGTGCACCGGTTTGACTCTAGGACCGAAATTGACGCCAATATATCCGATTAAAGGATGTTTAAATGTTGAACAAATAATACAAAAAATTATAGTTTTTTCCAATTTCCGGCCAAACGGTGCATTTTCTTATAGGGGTATGTATAAATTTTTTTAATCACTACGTCAGGCTTAATCGAAATAAATTAAATTTGGAACGAAATACTAAGTTTTTATTTTCACGAAATTTTGCAGGACATGTAGACCTCCAACTGGAACTTTTTCTCACGAACCGTAAGATGTAGAAGAAATCTGAGCCCTTGAGAAAAACAAGTAGCAAATTTTATGTAAGAAAAGTGCACCAGTTTGACTCTAGGACCGAAATTGACGCCAGTATATCCGATTAAAGGATGTTTAAATGATGAACAAATAATACAAAAAATTATAGTTTTTTCCAATTTCCGGCCAAACGGTGCATTTTCTCATAGGGGTATGTATATATTTTTTGAATCACTACGTCAGGCTTAATCGAAATAAATTAAATTTGGAACGAAATACTAAGTTTTTATTTTCACGAAATTTGCATGACATGTAGACCTCCAACTGGAATTTTAAATCTGAGCCCTTGAGAAGAACAAGTAGTAAATTTTATGTAAGGAAAGTGCACCGTATTGACTCTAGGACCGAAATTGACGTCAATATGCCCGATTATTGAATTGTGAAAAAAATCAAGGGTACCCCCTTTAAACATTTTTGGGCAAATTTCAATTTTGGGAAATTGTTTCTTTTAACGTTAATATATACACTAGGTCTACCTTATTCCAAATATGTGTTGTTTTTTATCCCCTACCCACAGTTTGGCAAAAAAAATGGAAAAATCGAATTGAAAATTTTCAGTTTTTTCCAATTTCCGGCCAAACGGTGCCTTTTCTCATAGGGGTATGTATATATTTTTTGAATCACTACGTCAGGCTTAATCGAAATAAATTAAATTTGGAACGAAATACTAAGTTTTTATTTTCACGAAATTTGCATGTCATGTAGACCTCCAACTGGAATTTTTTCTCACGAACCGTTAGATGTAGAAAAAATCTGAGCCCTTGAGAAGAACAAGTAGCAAATTTTATGTAAGAAAAGTGCACCGGATTGACTCTACGACCGAAATTGACGTCAATATGCCCGATTATTGAATTGTGAAAAAAATCCAAGGGTACCCCCTTTAAACATTTTTGGGGAAATTTCGATTTTGGGAAATTGTTTCTTTTAACGTTAATATATACACTAGGTCTAGCTTATTCCAAATATGTGTTGTTTTTTTATCCCCTACCCACAGTTTGGCAAAAAAATGGAAAAATCGAATTGAAAATTTTCAGTTTTTTCCAATTTCCGGCCAAACGGTGCCTTTTCTCATAGGGGTATGTATATATTTTTTGAATCACTACGTCAGGCTTAATCGAAATAAATTAAATTTGGAACGAAATACTAAGTTTTTATTTTCACGAAATTTGCATGACATGTAGACCTACAACTGGAACTTTTTCTCACGAACCGTAAGATGTAGAAGAAATCTGAGCCCTTGAGAAAAACAAGTAGCAAATTTTATGTAAGAAAAGTGCACCGGTTTGACTCTAGGACCGAAATTGACGCCAATATATCCGATTAAAGGATGTTTAAATGTTGAACAAATAATACAAAAAAATATACTTTTTTCCAATTTCCGGCCAAACGGTGCATTTTCTCATAGGGGTATGTATATATTTTTTAAATTACTACGTCAGGCTTAATCGCAATAAATTAAATTTGGAACCAAATACTAAGTTTTTATTTTCACGAAATTTGCATGACATGTAGACCTCCAACTGGAATTTTTTCTCACGAACCGTTAGATGTAGAAAAAATCTGAGCCCTTGAGAAGAACAAGTAGTAAATTTTATGTAAGAAAAGTGCACCGTATTGACTCTAGGACCGACATTGACGTCAATATGCCCGATCATTGAATTTTTAAAAAAATCCAAGGGTACCCCCTTTAAACATTTTTGGGCAAATTTCAATTCTGGGAAATTGTTTCTTTTAACGTTAATATATACACTAGGTCTAGCTTATTCCAAATATGTGTTGTTTTTCTATCCCCTACCCACAGTTTGGCAAAAAAAAAGGAAAAATCGAATTGAAAATTTTCAGTTTTTTCCAATTTCCGGCCAAACGGTGCCTTTTCTCATAGTGGTATGTATATATTTTTTGAATCACTACGTAAGGCTTAATCGAAATAAATTAAATTTGGAACGAAATACTAAGTTTTTATTTTCACGAAATTTGCAGGACATGTAGACCTCCAACTGGAACTTTTTCTCACGAACCGTAAGATGTAGAAGAAATCTGAGCCCTTGAGAAAAACAAGTAGCAAATTTTATGTAAGAAAAGTGCACCGGTTTGACTCTAGGACCGAAATTGACGCCAATATATCCGATTAAAGGATGTTTAAATGTTGAACAAATAATACAAAAAATTATAGTTTTTTCCAATTTCCGGCCAAACGGTGCATTTTCTTATAGGGGTATGTATAAATTTTTTTAATCACTACGTCAGGCTTAATCGAAATAAATTAAATTTGGAACGAAATACTAAGTTTTTATTTTCACGAAATTTGCAGGACATGTAGACCTCCAACTGGAACTTTTTCTCACGAACCGTAAGATGTAGAAGAAATCTGAGCCCTTGAGAAAAACAAGTAGCAAATTTTATGTAAGAAAAGTGCACCAGTTTGACTCTAGGACCGAAATTGACGCCAGTATATCCGATTAAAGGATGTTTAAATGATGAACAAATAATACAAAAAATTATAGTTTTTTCCAATTTCCGGCCAAACGGTGCATTTTCTCATAGGGGTATGTATATATTTTTTGAATCACTACGTCAGGCTTAATCGAAATAAATTAAATTTGGAACGAAATACTAAGTTTTTATTTTCACGAAATTTGCATGACATGTAGACCTCCAACTGGAATTTTTTCTCACGAACCGTTAGGTGTAGAAAAAATCTGAGCCCTTGAGAAGAACAAGTAGTAAATTTTATGTAAGGAAAGTGCACCGTATTGACTCTAGGACCGAAATTGACGTCAATATGCCCGATTATTGAATTTTTAAAAAAATCCAAGGGTACCCCCTTTAAACATTTTTGGGCAAATTTCAATTTTGGGAAATTGTTTCTTTTAACG